>NC_089794.1:49192041-49207041 GCF_040412425.1 Macrobrachium rosenbergii | reverse complement strand
ATATATATATATATATTATAAATGTATCAGAATTAAATACAATACACGCAGTCATAAACGAAAACAAGAAAAAAATTACGCACATATAGCTATTACCTGAATTTAAACAAAACCCTAATGAATATCGCCATAGTATCAGAGACCCATACTAACGAGCAAGAGGTGTCCTGTGTATAATGTATATTAAGCCTTTGGACTCTATCGGGGAACTGTAGATCTTTATCACTGTCACTTCCAGACCGACCCTATCCATCGATCTTCGAGCAGCCATGGGACAAGCTCCGAAAATCTTTTAAATTGCTTTGGCCCGTCATGGATCACTCCAGATCACACCACGGTTGGAAGAACGACATTAACATATTACCCTAACCTTTCTGAGTTCTTAAAAAAAAAAAAAAAAAAAAAAAAACAGAAATAGAGAAGAAATGGTAGGAATGACTCTTCAAACAAATTAATCAAATTTGGTTTAGAATAAAAAGATGTTACTACGACTCACTTATCAACGGTTGAATATCAGTTGGTTAGTTTAGTAAGCCAAACGTAGATGCTATATGAAATTGGAAGAAAATAAGTAGGGCAATAAAAAAAAGTAAGACACCATAATAAATATAAAATATATAGAGATATATAGCATAATAATGATTGATTATAGTTACTAAAACTGGCATAGCAATGATATAGCATAACTAAGATTATTGTGTGAAGGGAAGGATGAAGAAAAAGATTACAGTGATAGTGATGATGATGAATAGAAGTAATTAACCTTACAAATAAATAAGAAAACAGTATGAAGGACTGAGAGAAATAAGAATTCTTTGAGAATGGCCAAGAGGATGCAGCCACACTAAATGGCCGGCGGATCTGGAGGCCAGGACACTGGAACATTTTCATGAGGAGACAGAGATTCTCCATTTTGCCTCTCATAGCCTCCTTTAAGCTTTAAATTACTTACATAAAGCCTTTTTTTACATGACCTCTTCCTTTGGAGCCAGATTCTTTTGACAATAATATTTTCATTCTTCTTCGTTTCTAAGTGTACTGAATTTGCGTGCACGAGTGTCGGTCAATAAATTATTATTAGCTCTCACAGGGCTGGCCCGAAGGATTTGTTTTTATTTTTTTTTTTATATTTTGTCAATTAAATTACAATTTTTTTTTTTCAAGAACTTTATAATTAGATTAATTCCAAGTATTGAAGTTTCTGACAAAATTTCACTGACCGATTTATTTCCAAACCTTGATGTTCGTTGCTGATTATACTTTGGATATTCACACAATAAATGTTTAATTGTTATCATTACTTTACATTGAGAGCATCCAGGATTAGGGTTATGTGGATTATTCTTTAGGTGTCCGTGTGTCAGGCGAGAATGGCCTAGTCGGAGACGTGTCAGAATTACTTGCGAATGGTCTGTCAGTAAAACAAAGTGACTATTCCAGTTAAGCTCTTTCGGTGTTTTGGCCTAATAAATCCCCTTTTGTAGACTTAATGTATCTATAAATATTTTGTGCGCATTTTTTTGTATTAGGGTTTGCTACCTCTTTCTCAGAGGAAGAAGAGAAATGAGGGCATAAATCTGTAGCTGTTTGTTTGAACAGAGAACTGTATTTAGTATTTTAGATACTTTATTTTTTTTTTTCTTAGAGAGAGAGATCTCCATAATGGTTACTTACTTCATGTTAACGAAGTTAGAAAAGCAAAGACAGATTTTGACAATAAGATTAAAAATCTTATAACAGACCAGCAATGTAAAAAGATACGTGATCATAAAAATGGTTGCCATAGAGAAATAATATGAAGGTGTGAGAAGACCATATTGGAGGATATATAAAATCAATGATAGCGATGATACACAAAAAAATCAGTTAGTAATCGAACTGAAAGCAGACCTAATATCAGCAGAATAGCATAAAAATTAACGGTGTCATCAATGTGTAACGAAAGCTACAAAAAACAGTGGTGGAAAAGACACGAGAGGTATTACGTGGAACAGTGATGCATTGCGTCGAGAGATGCTTTAACGAATGTTAATGAAAGGATTACTTATTCCGTAAGAGGTAATGGCAATTTTAATAAACAAGAAATATATCAGAGTAAGAAGTTCATCAACAGGATAATACAAGATGTACATAATGACAAGCACTAGTAATAGAATCAACACCAATAATGGTAAACATTTTATAGAAAGCAACAAGAGCACCATTTAGAAAAGCGATTCAACCAATTACAGAAAACAATAAAAAAACTCGAGTGAAAACCTTAACAAAAGCAAAACAAAAATTTGTTTCAAAGTAAAACCTACAAAACTCAATAAATGATTAGAAAAGGGATGTGCGAATATTGAATATATATATGGATTTTATTGTAATGTAAAAGGAAAGTTTTCTCTTTTATTGTCGAGGGATATAGAGAAACGTTTGTATTTTATTCCTTGTGTTCTCGCTGCGCCATATGCAGGTGAATTTTAATGGAAAGGTAAGATAAACGTCACTGATAAAGGTAAATTGCTTTCATTCGTCTTTCACATTAATGATGTTGCCATAATGAGATTGAAAAGTATATTGTGCTTATATTATGATATTTTCAGAAAATAAAAATGAATGAATGCTTTAGCCAAAACGATAGGACTTTTGAGCAATTTACCCCAAGATACTTTGATGTCTGTAAATCAACTTTATGTATATGTGTATATATATATATATATATATATATATATATATATATATATATATATATATACATATACATATACATATACACACACACACACACACACACATACACACACACACACACACACACACACACATATATATATATATATATATATATATATATATATATATATATATATATATATATATATATATATATATATATATATATATATATATATATATATATATATATATATATATATATATATATATATATATATATATATATATATATATATATATATATATATATATATACATATATATAATATTAAATAATATATATATACAGTATGTATATATTTATATATATATATATATATATATATATATATATATATATATATATATATATAAAGGCAAACATACATACATACATACATTCTTTACATACATAATTGCTTAGGGGGTATAAAACTTTGGAAGACATGTTTCAATTAATATGAGAGCTGTTTCAACATTATTGATGTGTCATCATTGTTTTACATTTATTACACGAATTCCATTCTTATTTTCGTATAACAGGGAACTCCTCGGACACATTAATTCAGGAAATGTATTTATTAACTGGGAGACTGCCAGCAGCGTTCATTAAATTTCCCAGACTTCGTTAGTGAGAAATGTGACCAACGTTTAAAATGGGTTGGTTTTCATTATAATTTTCGGACGAAAATGTACTTTTTTCACTATAAAAATTCCGTCTCCTATTTTTGGGAATGGTCATGCGTGCTCCTCAAGGCTCTCTCTCTCTCTCTCTCTCTCTCTCTCTCTCTCTCTCTCTCTCTCTCTCTCTCTCTCACACTTTTGTCTGTCTGTCAGTCTGTCTGGCTGTCTGTAATCCTTCCACTGTTTGTTCCCTTTACGACTTTGATGACAGGGTAGTTATTATTATTATTATTATTATTATTATTATTATTATTATTATTATTATTATTATTATTATTATTATTCAGAACCTATATCCAACATAATTATTTGTAACTGCATCATCATTATTCATATTCCCTGGTTCCAGGTCACTGGTAACTCTGAGAGGATATTTATGCTATCATAGAAAAAAAATCTGAAAATCACCATCAAAGGACCAAAAACAAAAAAAGAACAGTTACCAGCAAAATTCTGAAACTGAATAAATGATTAAGGAGTCTGAAATTTCCTATAATGAGCAGAGATTTAATTACCCCCACTACAGAAGCTATAACGGTTTTCTATACAAGACACAAAATTGATATAAAAATATAGTCCATTAATAATCCTGCACTGGCCAGAAAGTATTCAGATGGTCAAAGAACAATAAAAAAGGGAGAGACAGACAGACAGAGAGAAAGGAAGTAATAGGTAAGGTAGTTTGTTATTTAAAAGAGGAAAAGGCAACAATAATGAATATTGAAGTTGTAATGACATTAGATACAGCCAGTTTGCCATTCGATCAAAGAGAGAGAGAGAGAGAGAGAGAGAGAGAGAGAGAGAGAGAGAGAGAGAGAGAGAGTCTTCTGGCTAATCATAGGGCGAGATTTGAATTAAAAAAAGAACGTTTTTGTTTGGAAGTCGCAGTGAAAACTGAGGCATTTGTTGGAGTTCTGTAATTTCATCTTCAAAGTAAACTAAAGTAGGAAGGAAATCATACAGTAAAATAGAGAAGACTTTGGACCTAAATCATATATGTAAATAAGATGATACAACTACTTTATCTTACAAAAAACTCGATGGTAATATTGACATCATCTAATTGTGGACTGACAGGATTATTGTGTTCACAAGGAGGAGAGAGGTTTTCATTATTTCCGGAATTTCTCGTTGTTCCATTTTTCTTATTTCTGTTCATTTTACATAGAATAAGGGAAAGTAAAACGTGGCAATAAAAAAGGTAATATATTTTTGCTTATTAATTGCCATCCTTACGAACGTTGTATCTGCCAGTACCGTCAGTTAATAAGAACTAGAAATCGGAAACTTTCCCTCACAAATTAATAGATAGTTAAGGTGAAATATGACTTCAAATACTTGAAGCTTAGGAGAGATGTTTGTACTATAAACTGCATGTACTGAGAGGCTTTTGTTACAAAAAGGAAAAAAGATTGGCTATAATGAGTCGACCATATCTCAGTTTCCTGATTGACTGATAAAAGTTAAGTGTACCTTAGTTTTACCAGACCACTGAGCTGATTAACAGCTCTCCTAGGGCTGGCCCGAAGGATTAGACTTATTTTACGTGGCTAAGAACCAATTGGTTACTTAGCAACGGGACCTACAGCTTATTATGGAATCCGAACCACATTATAGCGAGAAATGAATTTCTATCACCAGAAATAAATTCCTCTAACTCTTCATCAGCCGGCCGGAGACTCGAACTCGGGCCTGGCGAGTGCCAGTCCACAGCTCTACAGACTCTCCCAAGGAAGAGCTGATTGACTGATAAATGACAGTTGCTCATTATATAGCAAAGGATTATAGAATGCATTTATTTGTCATCATGTAATTGCGCAGTGATGTCGTCATAATTGCTGTTGATTGAGGGATTATTTATCCAGCAAACAAACAGATGGTGTTTTTATGAAATTGCCGGATTATATCGTATTGCATGTTTTAAAATTGGTTTCCTTATATAACTCAGCAGTATTAAGATGAAATTACAGAAAATTTTAGATTTCATACTTTTGTAAGTATGAAATGTTCTTGCATCTCCTTACGCTAATACTGTAACAAGTGCACAGCAATAGGTTCATCAATTTATTTAATGAATCATAGCGTGAAAGGAGAGACCTAGCTCTTATCCCGATGTGGATATAAAAGCACTTCGAAATTTTAATAACTCATCATAGGTATTCTGAATATATTATTGAAAATAAACAACAGAAAGCATCAACCAAATTACTTGTCTCTTGTGACTCGCCTTTTTTTTTTTATACAGCGCTTATTTCGCTGGAAATCTTACTAATATCTAGTCTGAGTAAAAAATGTTAAAGTGACCATGTTCTACGAGACTAACTGTTCAGCTACTATATATATATATATATATATATATATATATATATATATATATATATATATATATATATATATATATATATATATATATATATATATATATATATATATATATATATATATGTGTGTGTGTGTGTGTGATATATGTATATATATATATATATATCTATATTTATATATATATATATATATATATATATATATATATATATATATATATGTATGTATATAGGTAATTGTAATACCCACAATGCCCTCTTAACTTCTCAGAATTCTTCACACAATTTTGGATACGCTTGTCACTACAATGCCTTAAGATCTACGTGCAAGAAATATGAAGAAATTATGATGTTCGGACATCATGATTTCTTCATATTTCTTTCACTTGGATTTTAAGGTTTAGCAGTGAGAAGCGTATCCAAAAAAGTGCGAAAAATTCGAGAAGTTAAGAAAGCATTGGGACTATTACAATTACATATGTGTCTGGTAAAAAGTGACCAGTAGATTCTACACACACACACACACACACACACACACATATATATATATATATATATATATATATATATATATATATATATATATATATATATATATATATATATATATATATATATATATATATATATATAATCCACACATCGGAGGGCACTATAGTATAGGAGAAGGGCGCAGGAACACATACAGAACCAGTACACACATTTATTCGTCTACGCGTTTCTTGACCCGTGGTCACATCATCAGGACATCATCTACAGTTGTAAATTAAAGGACATTCAGCATAAATAGTTAAAGTAAATATACACAAAACATAAAAACTTAAAATAGAAAATCAATTGAACTTAAACAATCACATAAATACATTTACACATTAAAAACCAATAAGAAAACTTAAAATGTAAACTTAAAATGAACTTAATAAAAAATTTGAACTTAATAAAAGGAACTTAAAAATAAATTTAAAGCCTTCTGCTCTACTTTTAAATTTTTTAAATTTATTTTTAAGTTATTTTTATTAAGTTCAGTTTTTATGTTTCATTTTAAGTTTGCATTTTTTTTTTTATTGGTTTTTTAATGTGTAAATGTATTTATGTGATTGATTAAGTTCAACTGATTTTCTATTTTAAGTTTTTTTATGTTTTGTGTATATTTACTTTTAACTATTTATGCTGAATGTCCTTTTTTTATTTACAAATGTAGATGATGTCCTGATGATGTGACCACGGGGTCAAGAAACGCGTAGACGAATAAATGTGTGTACTGGTTCTATATGTGTTCCTGCACCCTTCTCCTGTCACACACACACACACACACACACACACACACACACACACACATATATATATATATATATATATATATATATATATATATATATATATATATATATATATATATATATATATATATATATATATATATATATATATATATATATATATATATATATATATATATATATATATATATATATAGAATATATCGTTATAGAAATAATCAATGTCCGATCACGTCGGAACAGAAATTCATTTCTGTTCCACACGTGACTTTGTGAATGATTATTTCTATCTTATTCACTCAGAAGGATGATTCGAATGAAATGCTGTCAATTGGGTCATTGCTGAGTCAGGAAGTTGGGGAAAACTTGTTGGTATGCAAGCAGTTAGCTTGCCCAGGCAATTCCTTGGATGCAGTTGCTCTTAGGTTCCAACTTCTTTTAGACTTGTATGGCCTTGTGGACAGCGCATATATTGCCTTTTAACTGAAAGACCTGGGTGATGATCCTGATATGAGTCAGAAATATATATATATATATATATATATATATATATATATATATATATATATATATATATATATATATATATATATATATATATATATATATATATATATATATATATATATATATATATATATATATATATATATATATACATATATATATATATATATATATATATATATATATATATATATATATATATATATATATATTGCCAGATTTTCTGATGGTTTGTTTTATATTTTAAACTACATTGTTTGAATTGTTTGCCTGCTCTCCGGTATTTTGTGTGGGGGAGGCGAGGTGTCATTCGTCTCTTTGTTTTTTTCATAAGAGTCAGACTTCAGGCAGCACACCATCTAGTTCTCAGAGGAGAACTCAGTAGCGGTGGATTTTGAGTATCGCCTTGCTGTTGGTGATGGCAGTAGCAGCAGCGGTTGTTCACCAGTGATGATGGTTTTGGAAGCAGCTGGCGATGGTTTTCTGCGGACAGCAGGAGGAGGACCTTCACCTAGTTCCCGAGGAGATGCTCTCGGCATGGTAATGTGCGGTGGTGGCTCCTGAGGATTTTGTTCCCGAAGAGGAGTGGGAGACTCGTGTGTAGTCCCTGGTTTTTCCAGAAGAAGGTGTTCTTCTGTGGCAGCAAAGAAGCTGTGGTCGGCATGGAAGTGTTCAATAGTCATCCTCGTGATCTTAGAGTGTGTGTGTGTGTGTGTGTGTGTCTCAAGAGTGGACCTTTTGTGATTTCTGTGGTCATTAATATATGACGAGATTATGGTTGTCATTAATATATGAAGAGGTTATTATTATGGCCATTAATATGTGATGGTTTTGGTTATCATTAATACATGAGATTATGATTATGGTCATTAATTAGACGAGGTTATTTCTGTAATTATGAACGAATCTTTTATGGTTCTAAGTCATTAATATGACTGTGATGTCGAGCAAGGTATTGTTATTGTTGTGTTGGAGTGAGTATGCCTCTAGGTTATTTATGATTTGTTTGTTATTGTTGATGAAGCAAATGCAGCTCCTGTTATTATCATTATTATTGGGCAATGTTATGCTTACTGTATGTCTTTTATTATTGTCTGTTTTACTGCTGCTGTGAATTTTTGCTTTATAAAGGTTATCGAGCCATTTTTGTTGTGCTATTTAAAGTTATTGATTATTATTTGTAATGTTTTGCTGTGCTGTTCGAAATCTGGCCTCATATGTACATTTTTGTATTATAGTAATGGTAATAAATCAGTTTTAAGGTAATCTGAGTATTTTCTTTGGCACCCTTCTCCTTGAGATTGTCACAGTCCTTCAGACCTCTCCTAGTCCCCAATACTTAAGATCTTATTTTTAAAGAACCTGACAGCCCAACAGAAATAGGGATTCAATACAATATATATATATATATATATATATATATATATATATATATATATATATATATATATATATATATATATATATATATATATATATATGTATATATGTGTGTGTGTGTGTGTGTGTGTGTGTGTGTGTGTTTTTATCAAGGTTATCTGATAACATTTATCCCCACACCCCCCATACAAGGGCAGAAGAACTTACCCAGAGAACAGTTGGCGCACTGGTAGCTCATGACCGCAGGTTCATCCAACCAGCCCTCTCTCTCTCTCTCTCTCTCTCTCTCTCTCTCTCTCTCTCTCTCTCTCTCTCTCTCTCTCTCTATACTTTACTGAAGAACCTCCTAAGCTAAGTGTGTATGAATCAAACTGCAGAGTACAAAAAATAAACATTTATTATGCACATCTAACAAAGGACGGGTAAATGAGAAATCATACATGTTATGTAATTAATCCTAATTACGCTATATCCCAAAACAAAATAAGACTGTTGCAAGAAATCATAATATGTGGGAATTAACTCCCACTTACCACGAAACAAACCCAAAATCCATAACATAAGTTTGTCTGAGATCTGTCAAAACAACACATAGTCACTTCGGCCCCATTTTCATTCCCACAAGGGGAAATATGCCATATTAAGGTTCCGCCTTATAGTGCAGCAGATAATTGCATATTTCATAAGAATCGTTCAGATAGTGAAACAAGCATGAAATTTTGCACAAGTGCTCTTTAAAGTTCCTCTATCAGAAAAGGGCGCTATAAAAAATTTAATATGGCATCCAAATTCCAAGATGGCGGCCAGTATCGACAGATTTTGGCTAATTTTTCACTAGAATGGCATGTATTTGCTTCTAGCAATATGGTAAAGCTCTTCCATACTATTTCTTGTGAATATTATGTTTCTAGCTTCCAAAACAGTTTACCTTTAAATATGGGGCTATATGGCTGCCAAGAAAAGGTAGAAACAATAATTATAATGAGAAATAATGCCCGTTCAACAATTATCGTTTTAAGCATGGATCTTGGTTTCTGTGGTTTTAGATCCTAATGAGGCCATCTCTTTCGAATAACTCATCAATTTTGAAGGAAAATTAATAAATGTAAAAGAGTGTATGTCTGCACACAACCAGGGCACACTGGTGACATCACTGCTGTGTAACTCAGCATGGGGTTCAGTGCCAGCTAATCCAGCTTTACTAATCCTGTAGTCTTAGACTAGTAGTTGTAGTATAGTTTAGTTTAGTGTCCCAAATGCTTTCTAACAGCCCCAGACCAGCTATAGTTAGATAGCCGCACCTGAATAGACAGGATGTGCCAGCACTGGAGAGCCGAGCCAAGGGTATGGGGGCTGTACATGATGGTTCATCTACTTACCCGGATGGTGTACAGATCACACGGGACTTAAATGGCACTGGATGAATGATCGGGCTAGGTGTAGGAGAAAGAACCTAGTTGAATCCCATACAGGAATGTGTGCTTTGTTTAAGGTGGTAAAGGATAACCCCTCGGCCTTAATCAAAAGTGAAATCATGGCAGAATGTGATGCCAATCCAATATTGAGCAGTAGAAAACAAACTGGAGTTTGTGTTGTCTTTGTCAGAAGGACAAAAGAGGTGAGCACTTGACATCACCTCCAAGTCATCATGTCCTAGACCATGATGGGTACACAATGCTGGCAAGGAACATTCCCATGTTCAGTGAAATTAATGAAATGCCACTGATAATGGATCCAGCAGGCTGGATGAAGGTGATGGCATACAGGCCACTCTCAGGAAAAAATGCAGCAAAATACCATGTGAACTGTCGCTTGTTGTTTAACAACACTAAACTGGACCGTGCAAGAAAGCGACAATCCAATGACCAGACCAGCAACACTGAGACTAGTCGTGCAAAATTTGCGCCGAACCAGTCATGACAATGAAGTTTGCATTTTCTGTGAGAAAGTGGCACCTGCATCTGATCTCAGACAGGCTAGTACTAAGGGCCTTGACTTGAAATTGCGTGAATGTGCAGAGATACTTAGTGATGGCAAGCTCCTTGCTAAGTTGACTGGTGGGGATGTCATTGCACAGGAGTTTAAGTATCACCATGCCTGTCTTTGTGCCTCTACAACAGAAAAGGTCCTACCTGAGGAGCCTTGAGAAAGACCAAGGTAGCACTGAGTCAGAATCAGATGTGTATCCACTAGTTCTGTCAGAACTGATGACATACATTGTTGAAAACAACCTTTGTTCAGATGATCCAGTCACATTTGGCTGGCAGATATTTGCCACCTCTACCAACAACGTCTGGAACAATTAGGTGTAGAGTCACCAAGTGTAAATTCCACGAGACTCAAAGACAAACTGGCAGAAATTCCAGAACTTGAGGCTCATAAATCTGGCAGAGATGTATTACTTGCATTTCAAAAGGATGTGGGAAAAGCACTTGCTCAATCATCTGATCTTTCAGAGGCAGTTATCATTGCTAAAGCAGCAAATATTCTCAGAAAGTCTATACTTGATCATCAGTCACGGTTTGATGGCACATTTTCTGAGGCTTGTGTACGAAATTCTGTGCCTCCTCTCCTGCTCCAGTTTGTAGGGATGGTTGAGCATGGGGCTGACATCAAGTCACAGTTACGATTTGGAGCATCAAAGTCAGACCAGGCCATTGCACAGCTCATGCAGTTCAACTGCTACTCCCCGATACAAAGAGGGAGCAACAACTCATAGACACTCCAAAGACAGAGAAACACCATTCCCAGTCTACATGGGACTCTCAGTCTATGCCAAAACCAGGAAGAGAAACCTGGTTGAAATGCTACATCAGTATGGCCTCAGTATCTCTTATGACAGAGTACTGGAGGTCTCTGCACAGTTAGGAGATGCCACAGTTAGCAAATATGTGGAGGAGGGTGTGGTCTGTCCCCAGTACTGCGAAAAGGGTTGTTCACCACTGCAGTGATGGACAACATCGACCACAACCCATCTGCAACTACTGCCACTACCTCCTTCCATGGAACTAGCATCTCCATATTTCAGCACCCCACCAAGGAGAACACTGGACAGGAAAGACAGCAACTAAAGTTTGCACCTGAGAAAGTGAGGTCGGTGCCTGAATTGCCGGACACATTCACAAACATCTCACCAGCTTCCTTTCAAACAAAGAACCCTGTGCCACCAAACACTGCAATACCAAAGCCACCCACAGATATCTTGGGGCCACAGCTTGCACTGGAGTATCAGTGGCTAGACAAGGTCATAGTCACCCAGGAAATAGATGATGCAGTGAATCTGACGTGGTCAGCTCATCACGCTTCAATGAAGAGAAGCCCAGAATTTGAAGTAACCATAACTTCATTGCTTCCTCTCCTGCGTGATCAGGCTCATTCTGTTGCTACGATCAAACACGTGATGCAGAAAGTGCAGGATGTCACTGATTTTCTGAACCCTGGCCAGATACCCATAATCACAGCTGATCAGCCAATCTATGCCGTAGCAAAGCAGGTGCAGTGGCAGTGGCCTGATCAGTATGGCGAAGACAAGTATCTGGTAATGTTTGGTGGTCTGCACATTGAGATGGCAGCAATGACATCTCTTGGTACTCTTCTTCATGGCAGTGGTTGGACAGGAGCTCTGGTGGAGGCAGGAGTTGCTTCATCTGGAACTGCAGAATCCTTCCTGTCAGCTGCAAGTGTAACCAGGACACGGCAGATGCACCAGGTTACAGCCTCTAGTTTGTACAAACTCCTGAGGACAGCATACACTGACTACTGTGCTGAAAGCAAACAACAATGAGCAGGCATTAGAGTTTGAGGTGGTGTGACCTTCGAAGACAGCAGAGTCCACAGTTCCACTTCTGGCACATGGTGTTGTCTATGGAACTTGTGATATTCCTACTGATCAGGTCCTTCCGTGAGGCCAATTTTGTCCTCTACTGCCAGGCATTGCATGAGCTGATACCCTACTTCTTTTCCAACAATAATACAAACTATGCTCGTTGGCTGCCTATTCACCTCAGGGACATGCTTACCCTAGAGAGTTCACACCCAGAGTTGCACAAGGAGTTCAAGGCTGGCAACTTTGTTGTGCACAAGACCAGTCGCCAGTTCTCAGCAATGGCTCTTGACCAAGCTCATGAGCAGACCAATGCCTTTATAAAGGCTGATGGCGGAGCCATTGGGCTGACTGAAGATCCGTCAGCACTCAGAAGATGGATGGTGGCTGGCCCAGAGATCATCCGCTTGGTGTCTGCATACGAAACAGAGGTTCAAAGTAAGGAGTCTAATGAGCAGACAACACACCATGAACAAACACCTCATGCGCAGAAGACATTCTTGGAGAGAGTCAGCAAGCTGTCATTGGCTTTGCAACACTTGGGAAGTCCTTTTCAGGAAGAGAGCCAGGATCTGTATTCCATTGACAACAAAGACATTGCCCACCCCAGCTCAGCAGAACTTCTACAGACACACCTTGACAGAGGCCGCACTAAATTTCAGAAGTTTTCAGACTCTTTGGCAAACAATGCAGTCTCCTTCTATGAGCCGATAAAGAAGAACAGAACTGACTTCTTCAGGCAAGAAGCTGCTCCTGTAGAACAGTCAAAGCAGAAACTTCTGAAGGAGGATTGCCAGCTTTTCTCAAAGCTATTTATATCCTGTCAGAGCCGTGAATGTGATCTGCAGGAATTCTTCCAGCACGAGAATCAAACATTCCCAGCTTCCCTTAGTGAGGGTGGTAGGCTGTACACATGTCAGAAGTCTCAGCTGACCTCGGTCCTGAAGAGAGTCATGTTACACTAGAAGACAAAGAACCAAAGACTGATGTCCTCATTGTAGATGGATCAGCTTTGGTCCATGCCTTGCCACCAAAGAAAGGAAAGACCTTTGAGGGCTATGCACTTTGCGACTTCTTGCCTGTGATACAATCCTATAGCAGCAAGTACACATCATCACATCTTGTATTTGATGTATACAATACATGACATCCAGCCTCAAAGCTGAGACCAGGCTCCAACGTGGTCAGGAGGAAGGCGCAAGGTGACAGACAAGAACACAATTCCATCCAACTGGCGCAATTTCCTAAGACACGATGCCAACAAGACAGAGTTGTTCCAGTTCCTGGCAGACAAAGTTGCCCAGATGTCTGCCACAAATGTTGTCATTGCCACGAAAGGGTCTGCTGTCCTCAGCACTCATGAGGCTAGTCTTCAGGGACTGGAAAAGTGCTCTCATGAGGAAGCTGACACCCGCATCTTTCTCCATGCCAAATATGCCACAGAACATGGAGCCAAGACCATCACAGTTAAAGCAAATGACACAGATGTTCTTGTCGTTGCAGTCAGTGCTTTCTCCACTCTCCACAATCTAGGGCTAGAGAAGCTATGGGTGGCATTTGGCCAAGGCCAGAGCCTGCACTGGATTGCTGTGCATGACCTGTGCAACTCTCTGGGCCAGGAGAAGGTGAATGGCATGCTCTTCTTCCATGCGTTCACAGGCTGTGATACAGTGTCAGCCTTCCGAGCAAGGGCAAGAAGACCGCCTGGCAGACATGGAACATCTTTCCAGAGGCCTCCACTGTGTTCTCCAAACTGAGTCACTACCCTCTCAGAGTGGAAGAGAGTGACCTGAAGGTCCTGGAGAGGTTTGTCATACTTATGTATGAAAGATCCAGCACTGCTGGCACTGTGGATGAGGCTAGACTTGATATGTTTGCCAGAAAACAAAAGGGCATACAGAGGCCATTCCACCAACCAGGGAGCTCTCCTCCAACACACCAAGCGTGCTGCGACCAGGCTGGTTGTGTGTGGGGCAGGCCACCCAGTGTCAGCCACAGCCAGAGAACCCTGCTGAGTGGGGATGGCAAAAGTCTGTGTGAAGCATGGCAAGTCCTCTGGACAACCAACTCGCCCTTAGCCAAGAGTTGCCAACAGCTTACCAAATGTGGATGCAAAGCAGGCTGTCGGGAAAGGTGCAAGTGCTACAAGCTGGGTCTTCCTGCACAGCTCTGTGCACTTGCAAATGTGAAGTCTAGATAAATATTGCCCTCTCTTCAGTAGATAATCTAGCTTGAGCATCCAACGTGTCATGCTATGCCTACCTTCTTATCCTCGAATTTTTCAAAGGTGTAGGTTGAGAGACCT
>NC_089794.1:49172041-49187041 GCF_040412425.1 Macrobrachium rosenbergii | reverse complement strand
AATATATTTTCATATATGTTACCCAAGGGAATTTTTAGTTGATAATAAGTCCAACGTCCCGTGGGGTTGAACCAGCGACGGACGAGGAATCAGGACTACAGTGACACACTAACCAGTCGGCCACATGAGAGGTATCAATGAATACCATCTCCCATCAAGACCACCCGGTCGAACTCAGGTGTATTTTGCGTTTGGAGACGATATCCACCCACCTCTGCCATGTTGACCGTGTAGTGCGTTTATGCATGACGTAGCCATATTATGACTATTTATCACATCACCGTGATTCATATACAATCAGAAAGCTGAAAACGTCCTTTAATATCCAATTCACTCTACCGAAGTAATATATTTTCATATATGTTACAATTGATAAAAGGGAATTTTAGTTGATAAGAAGTCCACCGTACATGGGTCGAACCAGCGACGGCGATGAATCAGGACTACAGTGACACACTAACCAGTCGGCCACAAAGAGGGTATAAGTGAATACCATCTCCCATCAACCCACCCGTCGAACTCAGGTGTTTTGCATTTTGGGACGATATCCACCCACCTCTGCCATGTTGACCCGTGTATTTGCGTTTATCATTAATATTAGCCATTTATGACTGTTTATCACATCACCGTGATTCATATACAATTCGAAAGGCAATGTTCTTCATCAGAGGAATTCTACCTGATAGTAATATATTTTCATATATGTTACCGAAGGGGAATTTTTAGTTGATAATAAGTCCACCGTCCTTAGCCGCGTATGATAAGTTTAAGAACTAGGACCAGAATCAGGACTAAGTGACAGGTTTTAAGAAGTCAGCCTGGTCTGGTAAATAAGTGAATACCATCTCCCATTAAACACAGTCCCGAACTATCAGGTGTTTCCCGTTTGGAGAGAATATCCACCCACCTCTGCCATTTGACGTGATAAGTCGTTTAAATCAGTCCGTATGTAAACATGACTATTTATCACATCACCGTGATTCATATACAAATGCAAAGCTACTAAAAATTTCCTTTAATATCCAATTCACTCTACCTCGGAAGTAATATATTTTCGTATATGTTACCGAAGAGATTTTAGTTGATAATAAGTCCACCCGTCCTGGGATCGTTACCAGCGACGGACGAGAATCAGGACTATCAGTGACACACTAACCAGTCGGCCACAGAGAGGTATGTAAGTGATATACCATCTCCCATCAAAAATATCGAACTCAGGTGTTTTGCATTTTGGAGGCGATATCCACCCACCTCTGCCATGTTAACATTGTGAATATGCGTTTGTTACGTAGCCATATTATGACTATTTATTCACATTTTGTGATTCATATACAATCGAAAGCTACAAACGTCCTTTTAATATCCAATTCACTCTACCTCCTGGAAGTAATATATTTTCATATATGTTACTGTAAGGGGAATTTTAGTTGATAATAAGTCCACCATCCCGTGGGATCGAACCAGCGACAGACGAGGAATCAGGACTACAGTGACACACTAACCAGTCGGCCACAGAGAAAGGTATAAATGAATACCATCTGACCCCATCAACCCACCCGTCGAACTCAGGGTTTTGCGTTTGGAGGCGATATCCACCCACCTCTGCCATGTTGGCCGTGTGAGTGCGTTTGTCGCTCGACCCCATATTATGACTATTTATCCATCACCGTGATTCATGACAATCAGAAAGCTACAAACGTCCTTTAATATCCAATTCACTCTACCTCGAAAGTAATATATTTTCATATATGTTACCGAAGGGGAATTTTAGTTGATAATAAGTCCGTCCGTGGGATCGAACCCGCGGACGAGGAATCAGGACTACAGTGAAACTAACCAGTCGGCCACAAGAGAGGGTATAAGTAATACCATCTCCCATCAACCCACCCGTCGAACTCAGGTGTTTTGCGTTTTGGGCGATATCCACCCCACCTCTGCCATGTTGACCGATAGATGCGTCGTTTAAAACGTAGCCATATTATGACTATTTATCACGGTCCGTGATTCATATACAATCAGGAAAGCTACAAACGTCCTTTAATATCCAATTCACTCTACCTCGGAGTAATATATTTTCATATATGTTGCTGACTGAATTTTTAGTTGATAATAAGTCACCGTCCGTGGGATCGAACCAGCGACGGACGAGGAATCAGGACTACAGTGACACACTAACCAGTCGGCCACAAGAGAGGGTATAAATGAATACCATCTCCCATCAACCCACCCGTCGAACTCAGGTGTTTTGCGTTTTGGAGGCGATATCCACCACCTCTGCCATGTTGACGTTGAGTGCGTTATCAGCGTAGCCATAGTATGACTATTTATCCCATCACCGTGATTTCATATACAATCAAGCTACAAACGTCCTTTAATATTCAATTCACTCTACCTCGAGTAATATATTTATAGGGTTTGCAGAGGGAATTTTAGTTGATAATAAGTCCACCGTCCCGCCTGGTTCGAACCAGCGACGGACGAGGAATCAGGACTAGCTGAGTGACACACTAACCAGTCGGCCACAAGGAGGTATAAGTGATACCATCTCCCACTTCCCACCCGTCGAACTCGTGTTTTGCGTTTTAAGATATCCACCACCTCTGCCATGTTGACCGTGTAATGCGTTTGAATCAGCCATTTATGAGAAATAGTCATAATATTGCTTCACCGTTTCATTACAAAACACTACAAAGAACATGGCAGAGGTGGGTGGATATCGTCTCCAAACGCAAAACATCCATTTTCATATAGTTCGACTTTGGGTTGATGGGAGATAATATTCATATATACCTCTAATCATGTGGCCGACTGGTTAGTGGGGACTGTAGTCCTGATTCCTAGAATCGCTGGAAAAACCCCACGGGACGGTGGATTTTATTATCAAAAAAATTCCTTCGTAACATATATGAAAATATATTACTTCTGGAGGTAGAGTGAATTGGATATTAAAGACGTTTGTAGCTTAAAGATTGTATATGAATCACGGTGATGATAAATAGTCATATTATGGCTACGTGCAAAAACGCACTACACGGTCAACATGGCAGAGGTGGTGGATATCGCCTCCAAACGCAAAACACCTGAGTTCGACGGTGGGTTGATGGGAGATTATTCACTTATACTCTTGTGGCCGATGGTTAGTGTGTCACTGTAGTCCTGATTCCTCGTCCGCCGCTGGTTCGATCCTCACGGATGGTGGACTTATTATCAACTAAAATTCCCCTTCGGCAACATATATGAAAATATATTACTCTGGAGTGAGAGTGAATTGGATATTAAAGGACGTTTGTAGCTTTCTGATTGTATATGAATCACGGTGATGTGATAAATAGTCATAATATGGCTACATGCGACAAACGCACTACACACGTCAACATGGCAGAGGGGGGTGGATATCGTCTCCAAACGCAAAAACACCTGAGTTCGACGGGTGGGTTGATGGGAGATGGTATTCACTTATACCTCTCTTGTGGCCGACCGGTTAGTGTGTCAGGCATATTATCCTGATTCCTCGTATTTCGCTGGTTCGATCCACTGGACGGTGGACTTATTATCAACTAAAATTAGGGTAACATATATGAAAATATATTACTTCCGAGGTAGAGTGAAAGGATATTAAAGGACGTTTGTAGCTTTCCTGATTGTATATGAATCAAGGTGATGTGATAAATAGTCATAATATGGCTAACTAAGACAAACGCACTACACGGTCAACATGGCAGAGGTGGGTGGATATCAGAAAACGCAAAACACCTGAGTTCGTGGGTGGGTTGATGGGAGATGGTATTCATTTATACCCTCTTGTGGCCGACTGGTTAGTGTGTCACTGTAGTCCTGATTCCTCGTCCGTTCGCTGGTTTTTTCACGGGACGGTGGACTTATTATCAACTAAAATTCCCCTTCGGTAACATATATGAAAATATATTACTTCCGAGGTAGAGTGAATTGGATATTAAAGGACGTTTGTAGCTTTCTGATTGTATATGAATCACGGTGATGTGATAAATAGTCATATTATGGCTACGTTATTACAAACGCACTACACGGCCAACATGGCAGAGGTGTGTATCGTCTCAAACGCAAAACACCTGAGTTCGACGGGTGGGTTGATGGGAGATGGTATTCACTTATACCCTCTTTGTGGCCGACTGGTTAGTGTGTCACTGTAGTCCTGATTCCTTGTAAATCGCTGGTTCGATCATCACGGACGTGGACTTATTATCAACTAAAAATTCCCTGGGAAATAAAATATATGAAAATATATTACTTCAAAGGTAGAGTGAATTTTATTTTGACGTTTGTAGCTTTCTGATTGCATATGAATCACGGTGATGTGATAAATAGTCATAATATGGTTTAAAGAGACAAACGCTTTACACGGTCAACATGGCAGAGGTGGGTGGATATCGTCTCCAAACGCAAAACACCTGAGTTCGCAAACGGGTGGTTGATGGGAGATGGTATTCAACTTATACCTCTCTTGGCCGACTGGTTAGTGTGTCACTGTAGTCCTGATTCCTCGTCTCATACGCTGGTTCGATCCCCACGAGGGACGGTGGACTTATTATCAGCTAAAAATTCCCCTTCGGTAAACATATGAAAATATATTACTTCGAGGTAGAGTGAATTGGATATTAAAGGACGTTTGTAGCTTGATGATTATATATGATATCATATATATATATGATATATATATATATATATATATATATATATATACAATATATAGTCCAACTCTTGTTGAATATTCAGGATCAGTTTCTCTAAATAGTGAAAATTACTGAGTTCGACAGGTGGGTTAAGAAGCAGCCATAGTTATCCTCTCTTGTGGCCGACTGGTTAGTGTACGACCTGGGTGCCTTCTATCAGTCTCTTATGGATGGCTTCCTGCCGTGAAGATCTATATAATGTTGATGAATGGCCCTTTCATTTCTATGAGCCAATATATTACGTCTCCGAAGGGTCGTAAAAAGTGCAAAAAGGACGTTTGTAGTTTGGTTGTGAGATTTTACATCTCCTCTGACAAATAGTCATAAATATATATATATATATATATATATATATATATATATATATATATATATATATATATATATGCGTCTTGAAAAATGCAAATTTCAGATCAATACGTTGAGGCAGTGGAAAAGTTAATGGAAGCTTGAAAACTGATTTGGTGTGGAAAGTGGAAGCATACCAAGGCCGATACTTGATATTATAGATACTTATATATATATAATATATTTATATATATAATATATAAAAATATATATATATATATATATAGGTGTGTGTGTGTGTATATTATATATATGACATATATATATATATATATATATATATATATATATATATAATAATTATATATATATATATATATATATGAATTTTTCTTGGCTGTTTGTACAGATCAGACATCCCTACATGTTTTAAAACTAAATAAATTGTATTTTTATAATACCCTTTTTATAATCAGATATTACAAAAATTAAATTCTCAATTTTCTAAAGAAACATGTTCAACTTAATAGCTTAAAAAAAAAATTCATATTATCCCTATCTCTTAATGTAATTTTCATATTCTTCAAAGTAATTTTTGTTAGCAATAGGATTAGACATGTTTCCATGGAAAGATCTACTTTTATTTATTACTTTATATAACCCTTATTTCCTGTTGTCATGCAATGAAGGAGGCTTTCAGATAAATACGTAATTCTCTTTATAAGACCGACTCTTCCGTTTGTTTCTTCATTTTGTATGTTACAGTACTTTGCATCATACAAAAGATGTTGTCAAATTTAGTAATAATTAAGCAGCGGTGTTTCAGTTTTATTTCACAATTTAAATGTCTTAAACACAAAATATTGCTTCCTTGTTTAAGGTAGAAAACATTTTTCTCTATTTAAATATTTGTACGAATATGCATCAACTTATTCATTATCTTACACCATTTACCGGTTCACTGACGCATTCGAATGTACTGTATGCTAATGGTCTCTTCATCTTCCATAGCAGTCTCTCTCTCTCTCTCTCTCTCTCTCTCTCTCTCTCTCTCTCTCTCTCTCTCTCTCTCTCGAGTTCATCATCTAACTAGAAATCTATATGTACATATCCTGTAAGAAGTATTTTCTGTATCCCAGTGAAGTGAGACAGAATTAATAACGACGACATACAGTCCCATATTAACCAGATCGAGAAGGAGCCTCGAGCTCATAAGAGAGAGAAACGAGAAGAGTTATCGCCCGAGATATTAACTCGGAAACTCTCCTTCGTGGATGGGAGGGAGTAATAAGGGTACGAATCCTCAGCAGTGGTTGCCTGAATGGGCCCGCTCTTGTGATTATTTGTCAGTATAAAGAGAAAAGTTTGGAGGCGTGATTAAAATATTTATTGACAAGGATCGAATTTTAGTATTGTGTGAACTATGGGACTGAGTTGGTAAACCGATATCATTTCGTATTTTGCTGAAGTGATTGTTTGATAGTGGCTCACACTTCGGAACCGTTGATATTATGTCGGTGTATTACGAGGAAAGTATTTTCAATCTGTTTTTGAAAGAGCAATTAAGAGTGACCGAAATGGTAAGGTGTGAAATCGTTTTGAGATTCTTGCATCTCATGCTGTTGATACAGATACAACAGCATTTACAGTATTACGTCTCTGTTATAGACTTTCTTTTTTTTGTGGAAAAGAATAACTCCAGTATGACTTTAAAATCTTCACACACTACGCACACACACACACACACACAAACACAGGTCAAGATTATTATCATATATATATATATATATATATATATATATATATTATATATATATATATATATTTTATATATATATTTATATATTATATATTATATATATATATATATATATATATGTATCATATATATATATATATGTATATATAATATATAAAGTAATTATATTTATGCAGATCGTCTCCTTTTAGTTTAAAGCAAACTTTTTTTATTACAGTTTATATATATATATATATATATATACCAGATCTTATATATATACTCAGTAACTGGTTTATATATTTATATGTTGCCATATATAGCATATATAGTTATTTATGTATAATATATTATATATAGATATTTATATTTATATATGTCGTTATATAACATACTTATATTTATATGTTATCCTCTAAGTCGTTGCGCTTCTATATATATATATATATACCCTATATAACTATATATATATATATATATATATATATATATATATTATATATATTTATATATATATAGTATATATATATATATATATATATATATATATATATATATATATATATATATATTATATATTTATATATATATATATATTTATATGTATTCATATATATATATATATATATATATATATATATATATTCATATATATATATATATATATATATATATATATATATATATATATATATATATATATATATATACAATATATATAATATATATATATATAAACATATAATATAAATATATATATATATATATATATATATCATAATATGACTGCTAAAACGACATCTCTTTCCAAACCACCTTGTCCATTTTACATCCATAACATAATTGAGAAAGAAACAGAATTAATTCCAATTTTTAATTTACTAGAACTGTGGGTTTCCACTTGCCCCTTCATAAACTCTTTCCTTCATTCCCCAAAATGGTTAAGTCTAACCACTCTCTCTATTCACAAAGACTCCCTAAGGCCTTGAATTCCAGGTGACTGTTGTGCCTTCTCGGCTTCAAGCCAGGCAAGGGAGGAGCCAAAAAGAGAAAGTTGGCACCCTGCCTCATTCTGAACCCTCATTGAGGGTTAACTGATGCCATGCGGTCATTATAGAAAACGTGACGAAGATTGACCTTGGCGCCATCTACAAGAGACGCAATGCGTAATCCCCAAAGGTTATTTATAGACGATGCAACAGAAATCGAGAGAGAGAATCGCCCTGAACGCCACCAAGGACAGATGTCCTTAACCTTTCCTGTCCCTCCTTCCACGTGAATATACCAGAATAAGGTTTCTTAGTCAGTCACGATTCCTGTTATTTCTCTGTCTAATTTTTCATTTATTTTCCATTGTGCGATCACCTTCAGTAATTTGTGTTGGAGCATTCAGTGTTAACGTAATTGTGCACTTAATGTTAAACTGAGTTATTTGGCACCATCTGTGAAAATCCATTAGTACCTTTTGAGCGTTTTATTATTATTGCAAGTAACCATCGTGCATTTTGCAGATAGGCCTCGACTGTGGAATCTCTCGGCTCTATCCATGTGCAGCCCCCCTTCTACCCCACTGCAATGTTTCTTGTTATGAAGACATCTTCGTCGTAGAATATATATTCTGTGTAGGATTCAGTATTTTAGCAGACCGTTATTATTACCTGCCAGTAATTCGTCATTCTTCTGATCTGTGTTTGTTATGTAAATATAATCAGTTAAGAGAACCCTTGAGTTTACATAACTTTCCCTCACATGAAGTAGGCCCTAATCCTTAATTTCCCGTGTTTGGCTACGAATGGTCCTAATATTGAGTCAGATGTGTAATAAATAAAAGAAACTCCCTGCATTCATCCATTGCCGCCCATAATAAAGTTAGTATCCCTAGGACATTCACAGCAACTGGCCTACCTTGCCAAGTATGCAATTGCTTTGCAATTATCAGCGAAATAGCAACTGCTAGCCGGTCTGCATAATTTTAAAGACGACCCTGATATCATACCCCCTCCATTTTAAGCGCGTGAGAAGAGCCAGTTCCACAGCGAAAGTACGTGTCGAAATATTTCGTTTAGGTTTATACTAGGTGTGAAAAGTGACTGAAATCAGCGTTAGGTAATTGACAGACCACGTGCATGCCAAATTAGTTCATGAGAAGAGAGAGCGTATTAACAATTCCACGAGATTTTTGTGCTATCTCATGTTAGCTGCATGTTTTAAGAATAAGAAGCTAAGGAGTAACTCAGTCGAAGAGTTAAATAAAAGAAATAGAGCCCCAATTCCAGATAGGCACACTTTGAAAGTCCAACCACCATAGGCTTTGACTTCAGCTATTTTTGCATCGCAAGATTTCTCTCTCTCCTCTCAGCTATCTCTCTCTCTCTCTCTCTCTCTCTCTCTCTCTCTCTCTCTCTCTCTCTCTCTCTCTCTGCTTGATCGATAGGAAAGGCTGGGAAGTATTTAGGAATCTAAATTTCTGCCCTCAAGACGAAAGGATAGTAATTCCGACACGGAATTTTCTATTTCATGCCACGTGGGCCCATCTTTAACCGTCCACTATCTTTGATTTGTGAGTTCCATTAGAAATTCCATTGCTATAAAAACCGCACGCACAGTGCTCATATATAAATACCTTTCTTTCGCTCGCTAATTTTTATCCATACGTCCGTGTATTCATTGCGTTTTTGAAGGTAATAAACCTTTTATTCTCTAACTGAGTAGGATATTCCTCGGCTAGCCGTAGTATCCCTGTAAATTTATTTATTGATGAATACATCAGTGAGAATTTCCTCTTTCATTCATTACTGCGGGAGGCCTGAGAGTGGGAAAAAGGGTAGGCTTAGGTAAAAAGTCAGACACGTTGTCAACACGACACCTCCCCAGCCGCCTGACTCATTCGTTTGTCGGCAGATGTCACAAGACCAGAAGTAAAAACACTTGAGTACTATTATTAGTCACGTGCGAGCTAAGTTTTGTTTTGATAACGGAAAATAGCAATTTCTTTCCCTCCCCACACATAACCTTGGCAGTCCGGACTGCCCCCGTACATGTTATAAGATTAAGCATTTTTGCCTTACCCTTGTGCGTTGGAGATTTTCATATTCAATAGGATCGATGTACTGTTTTCTTTACAGCACATTTTAAAATCATTTGACAGTGCAAGGAAAATTCTTTACACACCATAAGTGTATAACCCTGTAAGCCTTTTTTTTATTTCTATTGGTTCTGCAGCGTCTCTCCGCAAACTAAAATATACATAAGGGCTTACGTTAGCTTGGGCTAAATTTTTGTTCATTAAGAACCACAAAGTCTATTCAGAAATATTAAATTTACCTGAGAGTCTTTTCAGACAGTTGAGGTTTGTCTTATTCAGACATATTAATTTTACCTGAGAGTCTTTTCAGACAACTTGAGATTTGTCTTATTCAGACATTAATTTTTAATAGTCTTTTCAGACACCCTGAGATTAGTCTTATTTAGACACTAATTCACGTTCATTCTGAACAACTGAATTTTCAGACACCCTGAGATTTGTCTTAGTCAGACATATAAAAATTTAACAGCCTTTTCAGACATCCTGAAATTTGTCTTATTCAGACATATTAATTTCCGTTCATTCTGAACAATTGAGTGTCAGACACCCTGAAATTTGTTTTATTCAGACACATTAACTTTTGGCTAAGTCTTTTCAGACACCCTGAAATTTGTATTATTCAGACATATTAATCGTTCATTCTGAACAATTGCATTTTCTGACACCCTGAGATTTGTTTTACTCAGACATATTAATTCTCATTCATTCTGAACAACTGAGGGTTTCAGGTACCTGAAATTTGAGTCTTTTCAGACAACTGAGTCTTTTCAAACAACTTGAGTCTATTCAGACACCCTGAATCTGTTCATTTCGAACAACGCTGAGTCTCGTCAGACATACTGTACCTGTTCACTCAAATAGACCTGAGTCTTTTCAGACACCCTGAGTCTTCCGAGACACCTTGAGTCCTTTGAGACACCCTGAGTCTTTCGAGACACCTTGAAATTTCGAGACACCCTGAGTCTTTTCAGACACCTTGAGTCTTTCAAGACACCCATGAGACTTTGGAGACACCCTGAGTCTTTTCAGACACCTGAGTCTTCTGAGACACCCTGAGTCTTTTCGAGACACCTTCAGTCTTTTGAGACACACTGAGTCTTTCGAGACACCTAAGCCTTTTCAGACATCTTGAGTCTTTCGAGACACCCTGAGTCTTTCAAGACACCCTGAGTCTTTCGAGACAACCTGAGTGTTTCAGACTCCCTAAAGGTTAAGTCTTTCAGACAACCTGAGTCTTTTCAGACATACTGATTTTCTAACGGGTCACGCCCATATAAGCGTTATCTCAAGATGTCTACAACATCCAGAGCCCAGTAAAATTAGGACTTCAAGTTTTACATGTCCTCTGGAAAGGACATGGGACTGTCAGGACAAGCCTTGAGGGAATGGATCCAAGAGAGAGTAGACGATGCCAAGGTGGAAAGAGAGGCAGAAAGACAGGAGAAGGAAAAAGAAAGGCAGGAGAAGGAGAAAGAAAGAATAGCCCAGGAGAAATGAGAAGAGGCAGAAAGACAGGAGAAGAAGAAAGAAAGGCAGGAGAAGGAGAAAGAAAGAATATCCCAGGAGAAAGACAGGAGAAGGGGAAAGAAAGACAGAAGGAGGAAAAAGAAAAAGCTCATCAGCTTGCAATGGCAGCTCACGACATGCGCAACACACTAATACCCTCCCCTCACTCAACCCTCAGCAGTATAGGCACCTTCATCAGAAACTGGGACGAAGCCGAGCCTGAAGCCTGGCTCGACCATGTTGAAAAGGTCCTGACAACCTATAAGCCCTCTACTGCAGAAATGTCTGATCCTGGGAAAGCACCTCGAAGGGAAGGGTGCCATTGCATTCAATGCTCTCCCCCCTGAGGATCAAGGATATCTTGCCCTTGTCCGCCAAGCATCATAAGGGTTTTTGAAATAACTCCTGAACGTTAGAGGAAAAGGTGGAGAGATGTGCCCAAGAAATCAAGCCAAACCTGGTCTGAGTGGATCTTCAAAAAGACCCAGGCCCTGAAACGATGGCTAGAATCTCTGAAAGCCACTAGTGTGGAGGATGTCCTTGAACTCTTCCAGCTCAAGGACTTCTTATTTTATACCCTTCCAGCTCTCGCCACTCATCTATGTGATAAGGCACCTAAGACAGTGGTCGAGTGCTTCCTTTGGGCTGACACTATGGGATATGCATCATCCCCATCTTAGTTTCCATGGACGGAGATTATATCCCTCCTCGCCTGCCTCAACCAACTGCCAGCAACCTCACAAGAATGAGCGCCCCCATAAGAAACATGTGTGTGTGCAGGTATTCTAAGAGAACAGGGCACCCCACTGAACAGTGCCACTTGAAGGCTGAGAATCAGCCAGAAAACCCCTCTATGTCCTCAAATGGGAAAACACCCAGAGCCAAACTTGGGTCGTGGACGAAGGGTAAAGGGCCTGCTCCCTCCTATGGGACAGTGCCAGGTAAAGATTATAGTTGGACCTATTGCCCCGCTTGCAAAGTCTATGGGCACTCTGCCCAATGGACAAAATGCCCTAGTAATAATAAATCAAGTATGCCCATCCTTGCCTTGACAGTCACTAACACAACATCCCTAGGTCCTCCAGCCCAGAGCCTCATTTATGTAGCACTTCCCCGAAGTAGGTGTCCGCCAGCTAGGTCAAGGCATTTGATGATTCTGGCGTACAAATGCCCCTCATAAGAGAAGACAAAGTTCCCTGTGGAGCTACCATTAACAGACATAAACTCGTCACAATTGAAAGTATCAATCACTTTAGGATGATACATCCTACTGTCAAGTTGAGGATCACAAGACCACATAGATCCGAAGTCTGCGACCTTGCAGTCGCCATATACATTCCTGTGGGTTATGACCTCCTCCTGGGGCAGGAATTCCAGTCCCCATCTAAGTTAGAGCAATCCAGGAGTCCAAATCCCCCAAATCATTCATTAGACACAGTTAAGCCTCAAACGCCTGCATTCATTCCACTGCCAGTGCCACCTGAGTGCAATGTGCAGTGGCCCCCTCCATCAAGACTGATTCTCGATCCCATTCCGGTGCCTGGCCCTGCTCCAGTGCCAGTGCCAGGGGCCCCCAATAGATCACCCTCCAGGAGATCCTCCTCTCGATTCACAATCTCTGCCAGTGTCACTTGGGTGCACTGAGCAGTGCCAAGCTCCGTCCGTCCTGAACGACAAGCAAATTCCCAATCAAATAGTAGTGCCTGGCCCTGCCTTAGTTCCAGTGCCAGAGCATTTCCCCGCTCTCCATTCCAGAGATTCCCGTCTGGGTCCCCTCTCTTCTTCCGGCTTGGCTCCGCTTCCAGCACCAGTAAGGGAGACGGATACTTCCGACCACAGTGGAAGCTCACCAAAAGGTGCGGCCTCACTAACCATGCCTGAGCTGGTCACTCTTACCTCTCCACACCCCACGACCGCTTCCGCTCTGTCTCAGTTCACCGCAGACACAACAGTGAGTAAGGGTGAGTAAGGATTCTGCCATGTCTCAAATGGCCAATGAACTCAAGGAACTGTGACGGATCATGGTAGAGCTTGCAAGGAAGGCTCCTACATCAGCCGTCAAGGAAGCCGACACAGGTGGCACTCAAACACTCTCCCCAGGCTCGGTTCCACCATTCCCGACTGAGACAAACCATCAAAGTAATAGAGGTTCGTGGAGGAAATGCCAGGGGAGTGGATAATATCAGGTAGCTTAAAGAGAACCCCCGAGGTCTCCTGGCACCCGTGCTCCCTTTTCTTTATGAAGGCTTTGGCAAGGGTTCTTCACAATACCTATTTTCCTTATAACTCTATCCTTCATTCTTTTCCTTCAACATTTCTCTTCCTTACTTTTGATTATTACCCACATTTATTTTGTGCCTTACGAAGGCCCCCATTTTACTTTAACCCCCTCTGCCCATGCAGTGCCATTGACAGATATGCCAACTATATAAGTCCTACGAAGCCCCTTTCATGCATACTGTAGCATGATTCATTTAAAATATGATATGCCATCGCCATTAGTTATTATTATATGAGTGCCAACTTGGCACAGTGCCATTATTGCTGATGCTGGCAAATGATCCTGCCAGAAGAGTCGTGCCCTCTAGCTACCTTTGTGGCCTTCTTGAGCTAAAGAATGAACCTAGCCATTTCCCATAGGCTCAGGAAGTAATTTCGACATATTTAATCACCATCTTTTATTAACAATCATTGATTACTCTGAATCTGTCACCTGTTCTCTTTGTGAATCTCTGTACAAAATCTCAAGTCTCAGACTCCTGACCTTGTGTTTATAGTGCCTGAATGGCACTGAGCCGTTGCTCAAGTATCATGGAAACACCTAACTAAACCCTAGTTTACCTTACTGTAATGCCTCTTCAAGGCAGACTAATTGCATGTGTGCAAAATTCATAATTGATTACCATTAAGAGTCATGACGTATCTCTAGAATTAACCTAGTATTGATTCATTGTTTTAACTACACCATTACATTGTGAAAAATATTCTGATTAACGCTGCCTTAACGTAATAGGAATTTAATGATAAAAATATGTCATTTTAACAAGTGTTTATTCCGTGTTAACGTAAATGTCATAGTGTTGTTTACCTCTTGAAATTGGTTGCTACACAGAAGTTTAAGTTAAAATATAAGGCACCAAAGGGAAATGAGAGAGAAGTAAAGCAAAGTATTTAAGTGAGCTTGCTTGCTCGTAATCACTCTCACCCAATCTAGGGTGTGAATGCTAACTTGGTTGGAGAGGTTTCGTGAATGGAGCTCTCTCCAAACCACCTTGTCCGTTTTTACATCTGTAACATAATTGAGAAAGAAATTAAATTAATTCCAATTGTTTTAATTACTAGAACTGTGGGTTTCCACTCGCCCCTTCATAAACTCTTTCCTTCATTCCCCAAAATGGTTAAGCCTAACCCCTCTCTCTGTTCACAATGACTGCCTAAGGCCTTGAATTCCAGGTGACTGTCGTACCCTCTCAGCTTCAAGCCAGGCAAGGGAGGGGCCAAAAAGAGAGAGTTGGCACCCTGCCTCATTCCGAACCCTCCACGAGTGTTAACTGATGCCATGCAGTCATTACAGAAAATGTGACGAAGATTGGCCTTTGCGCCATCTGTGAGAGACGCGATGTGTAATCCCCGAAGTTTATTTATAGACGATGCAACAGAAATAGAGAGAGAGA
>NC_089794.1:49152041-49169541 GCF_040412425.1 Macrobrachium rosenbergii | reverse complement strand
TTCCATAGCGTAAACTGCCATGATTTTTTTATTTTACAATGTCAAATTTAGTCACAGCAATATCCATATTGCATGCAAACTCCTTTCCAGTCAATAATAAGATCTGCTTATGCTAACGTCCTTTTTTCGGAAGGGTAAGTCACGGTCCCTTTCATTTCATTCTACCCATCACTCATTTCCCATTCATATCATCTTCCAACACTCGTCGCGATCACTTAGCTGCAAGGTACAATTCTAATATCATTTCCTCTTTTCCTTTATTTACCTCGTTTAGACATTCAGTTACAGATACGAATCTCAGAAGTGTTTCCGAGAAGGGGAAGTCACATGGAACCCGCTTTAGTTCGAATGAGTGTACATACCATCTCTACTACCATGATTATCATTGTGATGATCTTCCTTTTGTAAATTAATTAGAATATACCACATTTTTTATCCTTTTGTATTCCTACTGAAACTTACAGGGAGGATAGTTTCGTTATGAATTATGATATAGTAACCTAAAGTAATATAATTGTGCAACTCTATAGACGGTGCATCTTGAATCTTACAATGGAAAATATTCCTTTATTATAGTAAATAAATGGTTTCCCTAAATATCGAACCAAATTTTGGAAAATTCTGGGAAAGGGTTTGACCTTTGTTCCATAATCCTTGTGTTTCTTCTGTAGAAGGTGATATGATCAACCTTATAATCTACTATAACCAAATGAAGACCAGTCTTCTACTTATTAAGAAAGATCTGGCTCCTCTGGGGCGTCTTCGAAGAGAAGTTGTGTCATCTATGAGTTAACATGCCCAGTGGAAGGATACCTCCATTCACACATCACGGTGGCTACAACCAAACTCTTGAAGTGTGTATCGTGTCACCTCCAAGAGGGCGGCCATCTTTTATTATTACCAACAAAATCATTATAGAATAATAACGAGAAGAAATAAGCACAATAATTATGCACTCAACACGAGACCGGCGACGCCTGAAAGTACTTTGTCCTGCAAAAAGTCAAACGTCAGCACGATAAAAGACAGAGTTTCTCCCCACTATTATGAGGATAAATGTAATAAATCAGCAGACGCTTACCTGACGTCAAACCCCGCTGGGAGAAGGGGGGGGGGGGGGGGGGCCACGAGGGTGGTGGGGGTGGGAGTAAAGAAGAAGTAGAGTTAACTTCAAGCATCGTCTCCTTACCTTGAGCGGGCTGCCATGCCAGACACACACACACGACGGATACACAAGCTAACCCTACCCCACCCCGCCCCCAACTATAGCCAACACCATCGAATATGCCAACATAATGCAACGTTGCTCCTTCGTAAAATGAACATATGTAAAATTAGACTATAAACATATCTGGAAGGATTTCAGCATAACGAAATTGTCCATACTGAGAATCATTTATTTCAGTTTCACGGAATTGACGGATTCGTTTATTCTCTTTTTTTTTTTATAACGATACAACACAACTTTTTTTTTCGGCTGATTGCAATATCGCTGTTTATGAAAATCCATTCCGTTTCCAATAATCCAAGTGATTTAAATATCAAGACTACATGTTTTGAAACTATTTCAATATTAAAATTTCTCCACTGGTTGTAAACCGACTAGATGATAACACCATTTTCCTTCATGAGTTCACGACCGAGGGAATGAAGGACTTTTTTAGGTCGAGTGCTATCAGTGCTATCACATAAGACAAGCTGTTAATAATCGGTAGTAAATACAGTTAGTTGTTAGTGAACGCGCCAGAGGCAGCTCGCCCCTTATGAAATCATGTTTTGTCAGTTCATTATATGACCATTGGTAGTGACAGGAAACCGAACTGAGAAGCTGAAAATTATATATAATAGGCTATATATATATATATATATATATATATATATATATATATATATACAAATACTAAAGTTTATTTGGTTATCTTCAGAGAATGGTGTCACTGAGAAGTAAATTTAACAGTTAAATTCCTGAAAGGCCATTGACATATAAATATTTAGGAAAATCATTATAAACATATATATATATATATATATATATATATATATATATATATATATATATATATATATATATATATATATATATATATATATATATATATATATATATATATATATATATATATATATATATTTATATATTTTCCTAAATATGTCAATATATACATTCTCTGAAGATAACCAAATAAACTTTAGTATATATATATATATATATATATATATAGATATATATATATATATATATATTATATATATATATATATATATATATATATATATATATTATGATATATATATATGGGTCATAAGATCATCGGCACAACGAGGGGGAAGGTCTTATCTGACCAGCTTGCAGCAATATTCCACATATTATATATAATATATATATATATCATATATATATAATATATATATATATATATATATATATTATATCAATATATATATATATATATATATATATATATATATATATATATATATATATATATATATATATATATATATATATATATATATATATATATATATATATATATACATATATATAATATATATATAGATATATATATATATATATATATATATATATATATATATATATATATATATATATATATATATATATATATATATATATATATATATATATATATATATATATATATATATATATATATATTATATATATATATATATATATATATATATATATATATATATATATATATATATATATATATTGCTGTATATATGGTATATATGATCTTATATATGTCATAATATATATATATATATATATATATATATATATATATATATATATATATATATATATATATATATATATATATATATGTATATATATATATATATATATATATATGACCATGCTTCTACATACAGCAATATCATTCAATCAATCAAATATAGATATATAGATAATTATAAGAGGAAATCTCAAGATAATGACTGGCAGATGCTAGGTCAAGAGGTAAAGGGGAGGCGAAGGAGAGAGGCTGTCTGCCTCTCGTCTGGTTCTCTCGGAATCTCTAGTTGGTCTCTGTCACGTGCGGTCAGCAGCCCCCTTTTATGGGGTCTGACCCACGGGTCACAGATGTATGATGGGAGTTGGGGCCCACAAGTGGCATCACACCTTAATTTCTGGCACCAAGCCCTGGAAGATCAGGTCGGTCCTCACATCAACTTTTTCCTTGCTAATGGTGTCCTCTGGCTATGCTGGTGGCTGCTAATCCACTGACCCCAACACCAGGGTCCTGTGAGAGAGGAAGAGAAAGCAAGAATCACTGTTTCCAAGAAAAAGAGGATTAATATCCAAGAGGGAGTATTAGATGAGGAATAAAGGAACTCCAAATCTGGAGGATCTGGTTGACCTGACAAACAAATTGTCTGTGCTCTTTGGTTGTTAATTTTATTCTAATTTGAGGCAAGTAGGCTGGGTTTGTACCAGATATGCAGGTGCAGTCATGCCTTCTGCATAATCTTGTAGCATAGGTTCCCCAGTAAGTAGACATGTCACACCTTTAATTGGGAAAACACGCCTACCTTAGCAAGTCACTTGCATCAAATTATTCCTCGTCTTACTCTATTACTCTCGGATGTCTTATTTAATTAAATCAAGTTTACAAACTTCTGCACTGACATAATGGTTAAACGCAGAAGGGGTTGACTACTCTCAATACAGTCTTATGATCATCAGTTGGTTACAGAGGCAGTAGTTACAAAGTATTTAATACTAACGTCTTTATGAATTTACACTTTATTTTAAGTGTCATTGGTAATGGCTCGATCAATCATCAAATACTCAGTCGTGATGAGACTTAATCATACATTCTAACTAAGGTTAGTTGGTTAACAAAATTTATTAATTATTTTGTTAGTTCAATTACATCAAGGTTGCAAATTCATGCTGTTTGTTTTCCCTTGAGGAGGCATCAATTTGAGAGCACTGTGTGGGCTTACTTTGGGGGCGCCACAGTACAACACAGCCGGCACTGCACCACGTGGCATGAATGCCCGGGAGCTGAAGGCTCAACAATCTCAGGGGTTACGTTCAGGAATGGAAGGCCTGGACACTGCTCTTTGGAAGTAGGCCAGGCTACTCCATGGCTCCAAGGTTGTCACTTGCGCTGAGAGTCTCAGGACACTGCCCACACAGGAACATCGAGAGGTTGTTGAGGGCGTAGGACATGAGGTCCTCAAGCTGCATCCGTTCCCTCACGGTTTGGAAATCCCTGCACTCTAGAGCTTCCAGCCAGCAGTTGTAGGCTCTTGTCTTATGATATGATACGCCCACTCAAACCAGGTCTGACCTGCCTCCTTCGGGAGTTGACACCACCACTGTCCCCCGCATTCAGGCATGATCTCATACGCCTTCATCACAACTCGTCATACCTCATTCAGGTCGCTCTTGTGCCCGCTGTCTAAGACGCGGAAGGTTGCCAAGGTTATGTTGTCCAAGTGTTTAGTGAGCAGCAAGGCGATTTCGGTAAAAGAAGGGGAGTATGTCGTTACGAGGTCTTCCATGTGATTAAGCCATGGTTTGGGCTTGTCTTCAGCCCACTTTGGGATCAGTGGATGAATGAGAGGTAGGGAGGAATGGGAACTCGTGGAGGGAGCTGGACTGGCCGAGGGAGCGCCCACTTGGGCGTCATCAGCACCTCGTCTCGCTTGCTCGATCTCGAGTTCCTTCTCTTTGAGGGCAAGTCCATGTCAGCATTCTTCCTCTTCTTTTCCCATTTTCTTTCTTTCCTCTTCCATTTTCTATTGTTGTTCCTCCTTCAGGAGCTTATGCTGCTTGTCAGCCCACTGGGGGAGCTCATTACCCTTTAGCCTCACACTCTTCTCCAGCTCCATGATGGCTTTGTGTTCTTCGAGCAACATGTTGCTTTGGAGTTAGACAGTGTAGGTACTGGTACAGGAATTGGTACTTCTTCAAATGGCACTAAGGGTGTGTGTTCTGGAGGACTCAAGGTTCGTTCAATGAACGAGGATAACTTGCACATGGATGGTACCAGCTATAGTGCAGAGGTTATAGGTTCAATCAATCATCAATCAATCTCAATCAATCAAAATACATGGGCCCTTAGAGATGCCTCATGTTGGGGTGGGTTGTTCCATACAACACTCAAACAGTTAAGTCTGGCACCCCTGTGGGCGAGAATTACTACAGAACTCACTGCTGTTGTGCTAATTAAAGTGGCTTGTCATGAGCGTGTTCATCAATCAATCAATTAAAGCAGCTCGTCATGAGCATGTTCATCAATCAATAAATAGGTGCTCATCATGTGCATGTTCATCAATCAAAAATCAATAAAAATAATAAGGGGTAAGCCTCACTGGAGCTTTAGCAATGAGAGACACATAGAAATTATCATGAGTGTCTTCCACGTGGTTGTGGGGTTTTTAATTTAGTCTTTTTCAGTAGGTCGTATGCATGTATGTTCTTAACTAAAATGTATGAAACGTAATTCAGTCAGCCAATGGGATTTCCTACATAAAATAGTTTTTTTTTTCTTTTGCATACAAGTAAAATGTGACCTATGTGATGAATAAATGAAATGTGTGAACGATTGTTTTGGTAGGAGAGTGTAATGGAGTTTCCAAGTCTCGTGCAGGGAGTTTTGGAACTTTAGCGAACAATATGACACTTTTCGTTCAGTCTCTAAGCAGACTTAGCTTCTGCGCACGCTTGCCTCGTTCAGAGAGTGCGCAGGTTTTCTGTCTCGACCAATCTCCGCTTTCCGAGATGCCCAGAGACATACTACTTTCGGGAACATGACTCTCGCTACCTCAGTAGGGTGCATGTATGTATTATACAAGGTCAGATAAGGTCATAACCTCCTTCCACATCTGTTATAAGATCAATGCCGTATTTAACTTACATCTCAAAGAAACAACGGTAACGTTGGCCGACCTGCTCACTGAGTAAGTGCATTCTTTCTCTCTCTTTTTCAGCTCTCTCTCTCTCTCTCTCTCTCTCTCTCTCTCTCTCTCTCTCTCTCTCTCTCTCTCTCTCTCTCGTTATCCAAATCATTAAGTGAACTAAGGAAGAACAGCAAAAACAAGTCTACAAAAATGTAATTTATTCAGTAGTCTAACATGACAAATAGATTGGAATCAAAATAAGAATGAAATGGGAATATCAGCATCCCAGAATCATTACCCCGAAATAACCAAGTAAAAATACAACATGGTGCTATCAACGTCCACCAGTTGAGTCTCCACAACAAAAGAGTCGAAATAAGTCAAACACAACCGGAGTCATGATAAGTCCCATTCACCTCCATTTAATTTGACCTCAGTTCAATACATCTGAGGAAACAAAGGGAAAACAAAACTTTTAAGAATAGGCACAGAGAAAAATAAATGTGGGATATTTCCCCACATTACCAACCCCAAAAGAAATACGCATAATCAAACATGGCAAAATCAAAATTCAGAAAAATCAGTAAAAATCAAAGAGATATACCAGATAAAATTAAATGGGGAAAAAGATATTCAAAGCATGGTAATCAGTGCACAGAATCAGTACATGTTAAAAAAGGTTATTAAAACTCATTCGGGTTTTTTTTTAAATAAAGTTTCATTGAACCTCACCTCACAGGCAGCACACAAAGACTTCCAGGAAAGCAGACCTGATCACAAGGGAACCATAAAGATATGCTGCATTTTTCAAAGTAGATTCCAGAGCCCCAAAGTTGTAAAATATCCCAAAAAAATACGCCCCTCAGAAACAGCTATAACTGCTTGAACCTGAGTTTTAATCACCATTAATAAAGACTCAGCTTCTTTCTCAACATCAGGTAAGGTAGTTTGACAAGAGGAAAAAACAATCGAAACATCTAAGTCTCTCCGAACACCATCAAATTAATCAGTAACCCATTCAAAGATGTCCTCAGTTTCTCAAAACCTTCAAGCAATTTATTATTACTCTCTCGTAATCCCGTCAAAGATTTACCCTTATAGCTAATTCCGCCGCCACTTGTTCAACCTTCACTATGCTTGCAACTGACACACTAGCTACCGTTCCTATAATTACAAAAAAAATCACCTTTACTAAAAAAACAAATATATATATAACCATAAAACCATTGCAACGACTCTAACACCCCAAAAGATCATAAAACCAAAAACACATTTGCAAAATACAATCTCATAAAACCATATAACCATAAGTCACCAAAACCATAAATGAGACCATAACGCCCATTATGAAAAGCACTTTCTGCTTTGGCATAAACAGCCACCCTAAAGACTACGAGCAAACAGAACTTCAGAATACAAAAAAGAAAGAAAAGATATCTACAAATAACCAGACCCCGAAACCAAACAAAACAAAACGACTACAACCCTAATCACAGAACCCACAAAACTTTACTGTACCCTTGCGCCTCATTGAACATTGATGACCTCAGCATTGCCAAAATTCCAACAGCTAATTACGTTGAGCCACCGCACTTGCGCAGAAAGGAAAAAAAGAACAAAACAGACTAAAATCAATAAACCAAAATCCATCAACTCTACAGACAAGCTTTCTCCCATGTACGAGTATAAAACCCCAAATGACGTTTCTGGGAAACCCGCAAATAAAAATAAAAAGAGAATAATAAAACAGTGCTATCGACTTCCACCAGCTGAGTCTCTACAACAAAAGAGTCAAAATAATTCAAACAAGACTGTAGTCATGATAAGTCACATTCCCCTCCATTTACATTGACCTCTATTCAATACATCTGAGGAAACAAAGGGAAAACAAAACTTTTAAAAATAGGCACAGAGGAAAAATAAATGTGAGATATTTCCCACGTTACCAGCCTCAAAGGAAATGAGCATAATCAAACATGGCAAAATCAAAATTCTGAAAAATCAATAAAAATCAAAGAGATATAGCAGATAAACATAAATGGAGAAAAAGATATCCAAAGCATGGTAATCAGTGCAAAGAATTAGTACATGTTAAACAAAGTTATAAAAACCCATTTAGGTTTTTTTGAAAATAAAGTTTCAGCTCACCTCACAGGCAGCACACAAAGTCTTCTAGGAAAGTGAATCTGATCACAAGGGAATCTCATCCCGCAATGTCTAACCTGTACTCAAACTGGATAATTAACACTTCTTATGACACGCCCATGAAAGCGAACGAACGAACGCTCTACCGGAACTTGACCACTTCCAGTGACATGGCCAGAGCATCACCCAAGGCACGATGCCCTTTGTCTCCATGGGAAGCCAGATCTGGCTTATTAAAAAGATCCAACAGCGGCTTATAATCTGTAAGAACCTCAACTTTGTTTCCCACCAATAACATCTTAAAATGAACCAAACCAGACACTGCCGCGAACGCCTCCTTGTCCGTCGTGCACATAGATATCTCATTACTACCTCGCGTCATAAACTTTCTACTGTAGAATGTGATAGGATGCAATTTACCCTCAAATTTCTGGATAAGACAAGCTACTATGCCACAGTAACTGACATCTGTCACCAAAGCGAAAGGTTGCTCGAAATCTGGAAACTTCAGCATCGGGGTACTCGAGAAGCCTCTTTAATTTTCTGAAAGGCCAGCTGTTGCCTCTCACCCCACACAAATTGCATCTCATCCCTCAACATTTCTGTGAAAGGAGACGATAGGATGGAAAAACCTTTCACAAACCTACGGAAAAATCTCGCCATGCCCAAGGAAGAACGAATCTCCTTACTTTTAGGCGTAGGAAAATCCACGATCGCCCTAACCTTGTCCCCATTTATCCTGACACCTTCCTTAAAAATAACATGACCCAAATATACTAACTGCTTCCTCAAGAAATCACACTTGGCTAATTTAATCTTCAAACCCGCTAATCTAAGTCTCCTAAGAACCTCCCTAAGTAACTCTAAATGTTCCTCTGTAGAATCAGTGGCAATCAGATATCATCCATATACACATTAACACACTTCCCTAACAAACCATGGAAAAGCCAATGGGTTATGTGAACGGGCCAATAGGAAGGTAATTGAGGCTCTCAGAACCACTGGAGGGGGTAATGATGTGAATTGGGATCGGTATATTGCACAGGTCCGGCATAGCATTAATACTATAGTTAGCAATATTATTGCGATGTTTCCCGCTGAGGTGGTGTTTGGTTATCCAGCGCAAGGTGCGTTCGATTTGTTATCTATTCCGTCTCGTTATGATGATACAGTTAGATCGTTGGTCTCTATTGCTAAGGAGAGATATGCGTGCCTTGCTAGGAATCTTGAGTTGAAGAGCAGGAAATGGTTGACAGGAGCAATTCAAAGCCAGTTAATGTTATAGTTGCTATTGGTGACAGGGTTTTTGCGAAGATAAATGTCAGCAATCAGTTGAATTATTAATTAGGGCTTAAGTTTGAGGGTCCATTTTGGGTTGTGGAAATAAAGAAAGAGAATAGGTTTGTTGTTCGAGATGAAAAAACGGGATTGTCCAAGTTGACACATATATCTAAGATCAAGAGGACAGCATAAAGGGGAAATGATGGGTTCACATCTTTTTTTTTCTCTCTCTCTCTCTTCTTTTTTTATGTACTTTTATTCTCTTTTTATTTTTATTTGCGGGTTTCCCAGAAACGTAATTTGGGGTTTTGAACATGGGAGGACGCTTGTCCGTAGAGTTTTATGGATTTTGGTTTTCTGATTTTAGTCTGTTTTGCTGTTTTTTTTTTTTCTTTCTTTCTTTCCGTGCAAGTGCGGTGGTTCGACGTAATTAGCTGTTGGAATTTTGGCAATGAAATCTATGCTCAATGAGGCACAAGGGTACCGTAAAGTTTTGTGGATTCTGTGATTAGGGTTGTAGTCATTTGTTTTGTTTGGTTTCGGGGTCTGGTGATTTATAGATATCTTTTCTTTGTTTTTGCATTCTGAAGTTCTGATTGCTCTTAGCCTTATGGGTGGCTGTTTATGCCAAAGCAGAAAGTGCTGTGGTTAATTTCTTTCATAAGGGGTGCTGTGGTCTCATTTATGGTTTTGGTGACTCATGGTTTTATGGGTTTATGAAGTAGTATTTCGTAGATGTGTTTTTGGTTTTCTGATCTTTTGGGGTGTTAGAGTTGTTGTAATGGTTTTATGGTTATATGATATATTTGTTTGTTTCAGTAAAGGTGATTTTTTTTAAATTATAGAGACGGTAGCTAGTGTGTCAGTTGCAAGCATAGTGAAGGTTGAATAAGTGGCGGCGGAATTAGCTATACAGGGTAAATCTTTGACGGGATTACGAGACAGTAAAAATAAATTGCTTGAGAGTTTTGAGAAATTAAGGATATTTTTGCATGGGTTACTGGTTACTGTTGATGGTGTTCACAGTGACTTAGATATTTCGATTGTTTTTCCTCTTGTCAGACTACCTTACTTAATGCTGAGAAAGAAGCTGAGTCTTTATTAACGGTGATTAAAACTCAGGTTCAAGCAGTTATAGCTGTTTCTAAGGGGCGTATTTTAGGGAATATTTTACAACTTACGGGCTCTGGAATCTACTTTGAAAAATGCAGCATATCTTTATGGTTCACAAATAATTTTTACTGGGGAGAATTTGTATCGTTATTATGGGATTTTGAAAGTACGTTTGTCTGATAGGGGGTTAATTGTGGAGGTTCCTGTTAGTGATATGAAATCATTTCACAGTTTTATTATCCAGCCTCTTCCTAGTAGTTTTGATGATTCGATGGTGACATGGGATGGAATAGAGATTATGTATATTTTGGGTGATCAGTATTAGTCCTCGGCTCTTAATTATAAGTCAGGGTGTACTCTAGTTCATGACAGATACGTTTGTGACAGTAGGATTTTTGCTCTGTGGGACATCAACTTGTTAGGATGTGAACTGTCACTTGTTCATAATCAGACACCTTCAGACTGTGACTTTACAACATTCCCGCTGGAGTATCACAAAGCATCTACGAAGACTCTCAATGCAGTTATTTGTGCAAGCTGCCAAATCTCCATCTGATGTCATAATACATTGGATACCTTCTGGCTGAAAGGATCCCGCCTCTTCTATCCAGCTTGTTGGATCGTCACGCCGAAATTCCAAGTGCTCAGCAGGATGGTGTACAACTCAAAGCACTCATATCCATGTGTCACCTTCATGGGTAACACGGCGTTATACCTGTGCCTTCTCCTAGGGGAGACATAACCACTATTCCTCTACTTCCCCCACCGCCTGAAGATGACATCTTCTTTGTTCCAGAGCACTGCATTCTCTCACTGATTTTGTTGTAGATTGCTGTCTTAGTTGTCATGCTGTGTGTAGTGTTGGGGGTCAAATGCGCAAAGAAACATTGTGCAAATAAACACTCAGACAAAGAGAAGCCAGACTCATGTGGTGCTCTTCAGCTGGTGCATGAGTCAGGGGAATAGAACTCGTTGCTCCTCTCATGATGAGTGCGGCATAATTGGTGGCCGAGCTACTGAAAAACATTTGGAATAATTGTGTTATATATTTCGTTTTTTTTAGCTTTGCATTTTTCTTGGAGGTATTCTGGGCAAAGATAAATGGAATCAGTGCCTACGTATTCATTGAGTCAATGCTGACAAAGGCCTGTCGTCAGACTGACTTCCCATGGAGACAAAGGGCATAGTGCCTCGGGTGATGCTCTGGCCATGTCACCAGAAGTCGTCAAGTTCTGGCCGAGCGTTATTTGTTCGCTTTCATGGGCATGTCATAAGAAGTGTGAATTATCCAATTTGAGTACAGGTTAGACATTTCGGGATGAGATTCCCTTGTGATTAGATCAGCTTTCCTGGAAGACTTTATGTACTGCCTGTGAGGTGAGCTGAAACTTTATTTTCAAAAAAACCTTAATGGGTTTTAATAACTTTGTTTAACATGTACTTATTCTTTGCACTGATTACTATGCTTTGAATATCTTTTTCCCCATTTATTTTTATCTGCTGTTTCTCTTTGATTTGTACTGATTTTTCCGAATTTTGATTTTGCCATGTTTGATTATGAATATTTCTTTTGGGGTTGGTAATGTGGGAAATATCCCACATTCATTTTTCTCTGTGCCTATTTTTAAAAGTTTTGTTTTGTTTTTCCTCAGATGTATTGAATAGAGGTCAGTTTAAATTTAGGGAATGTGGCTTATCATGACTATGGTGGTGTATGACTTATTTTGACTCTTTTGTTGTGGAGACTCAACTGGTGGACATTGATAGCACTATGTTGTATTTTTACTTTGTTATTTTGGGGTAATGATTCTGGGATCCTGATATTCCAATTTCATTCCTATTTTGATCCCAATTTATTTGCCATGTTAGACTACTGAATAAATTACATTTTTGTAGACATGTTTTTGCTGTTCTTCCTTAGTTCAGTTAATGACTTGGATAACAAAAGAGAGAGAGAGAGAGAGAGAGAGAGAGAGAGAGAGAGAGAGAGAGAGAGAGAGAGAGGAGTTGAACAAGAGAGAGAAATAATGCACTTAGCCAGTGAGCAGGCCGGCCAATGCTACCATGGCTTCTTTGAGATTTAGGTTAATTACGACATTGATCTTATAACAGATGTGGAAAGAGGTTATGACCTTATCTGGCCTTGTATAATATTGGTGGCGGCATGACCTTATGACCTTTGACAGCTTCTGAAGGGACTTGTAGCGAGGCTATTAGGCTGTAATTGAGCGTGTTCCAATAATCGTTGAGATCTTCAGTTGGTAGTACTTTTGATGACCAAAGGTTTTCCGGTCGGCCATGAGGGTCAGATGATTCATGATCAGTAGCTAATGGCCTGTGCTGGTGTGTATGTCGTGAGAGCGGCGGAATGTATTTCTTTTTCAGATTGGGGAATTGTTTCCAGGTTTTTTTTTGTTTTTTTTTTTTTTGCTGCACGGAGGGTTTTGAAGAAGGGGGATTTTCTCACGTGAGTATTCTCTTTATGCTGGCTTATTATTTAGCCATGTGGTACGGAATAAGCCGGTTCAAGGATGAGTGAGTATTTTTTTTTTTTTTTTTTTTTTTTTTTTTTTTGTAAGTAGGGACCCCGTGTTCTTTTTTCAGATTGGGAATTGTTTCAGGTTTTTTTTTTTTTTTTTTTTTTTTTTTTTGCTGCACGGAGGGTTTTGAAGAAGGGGATTTTTCACGTGAGTATTCTCTTTATGCTGGCTTATTATTTAGCCATGTGGTAAAACGGAATAAGCAGTTCAAGGATGAGTGAGTATTTTTTTTTTTTTTTTTTTTTTTTTTTTGTAAGCAGGGACCCTGTGTTCTTTTTCAGATTGGGGAATTGTTTCAGGTTTTTTTTGTTTTTTTTTTTTGCTGCACGGAGGGTTTTGAAGAAGGGGATTTTCTCACGTGAGTATTATTCTTTATGCTGGCTTATTATTTAGCCATGTGGTACGGAATAAGCCGGTTCAAGGATGAGTGAGTATTTTTTTTTTTTTTTTTTTTTTTTTTTTTTTTGGTGTAAGATAGGACCCGTGGTAGGGGTGTTCTTTTTCAGATTGGGGAATTGTTTCCAGGTTTTTTTTTTTTTTTTTTTTTTTTGCTGCACGGAGGGTTTGAAGAAGAAGGGGATTTTTCACGTGAGTATTCTCTTTATGCTGGCTTATTATTTAGCCATGTGGTACGGAATGCTTTGTTCAAGGATGAGTGAGTATTTTTTTTTTTTTTTTTTTTTTTTTTAAGTTAGGGACCCCGTGTTCTTTTTTCAGATTGGGGAATTGTTTCAGGTTTTTTTTTTTTTTTTTTTTTTTTGCTGCACGGAGGGTTTGAAGAAGAAGGGGATTTTCACGTGAGTATTCTCTTTATGCTGGCTTATTATTTAGCCATGTGGTACTGGAATGCTGGTTCAAGGATGAGTGAGTATTTTTTTTTTTTTTTTTTTTTTTTTTTTTTTGTAAGCAGGACCCTGTGTTTTTTTTTCAGATTGGGGAATTGTTTCCAGGTTTTTTTTTTTTTTTTTTGCTGCACGGAGGGTTTTGAAGAAGGGGATTTTTCACGTGAGTATTCTCTTTATGCTGGCTTATTATTTAGCCATGTGGTATGGAATAAGTTTGGTTCAAGGATGAGTGAGTATTTTTTTTTTTTTTTTTTTTTTTTTTTTTTGGTGTAAGCAGGACCCCGTGTTCTTTTTCAGATTGGGGAATTGTTTCCAGGTTTTTTTTTTTTTTTTTTTGCTGCACGGAGGGTTTTGAAGAAGGGGGATTTTTCACGTGAGTATTTTCTTTATGCTGGCTTATTATTTAGCCATGTGGTACGGAATGTCGGTTCAAGGATGAGTGAGTTTTTTTTTTTTTTTTTTTTTTTTTTTTGCAAAGCAGGGACCCTGTGTTCTTTTTTCAGATTGGGGAATTGTTTCCAGGTTTTTTTTTTTTTTTTTTTTTTTTGCTGCACGGAGGGTTTGAAGAAGAAGGGGATTTTCACGTGAGTATTCTCTTTATGCTGGCTTATTATTTAGCCATGTGGTACGGAATAAGTTGTTCAAGGATGAGTGAGTATTTTTTTTTTTTTTTTTTTTTTTTGGTGTAAGCAGGGACCCCGTGTTCTTTTTTCAGATTGGGGAATTGTTTCCAGGTTTTTTTTTTTTTTTTTTTTTGCTGCACGGAGGGTTTGAAGAAGAAGGGGGATTTTCTCACGTGAGTATTCTCTTTATGCTGGCTTATTATTTAGCCATGTGGTACGGAATAAGCCGGTTCAAGGATGAGTGAGTATTTTTTTTTTTTTTTTTTTTTTTTTGGTGTAAGCAGGGACCCCGTGTTCTTTTTTCAGATTGGGGAATTGTTTCCAGGTTTTTTTTTTTTTTTTTTTTTGCTGCACGGAGGGTTTTGAAGAAGGGGGATTTTTCACGTGAGTATTTCTTTATGCTGGCTTATTATTTAGCCATGTGGTACGGAATAAGCTGGTTCAAGGATGAGTGAGTATATTTTTTTTTTTTTTTTTTTTTTTTTTTTTTTTTTTTTTAAGCAGGGACCCTGTGTTCTTTTTTCAGATTGGGGAATTGTTTTTTTTTTTTTTTTTTTTTTTTTGCTGCACGGAGGGTTTGAAGAAGAAGGGGATTTTCTCACGTGAGTATTCTCTTTATGCTGGCTTATTATTTAGCCATGTGGTACGGAATAAGCCGGTTCAAGGATGAGTGAGTATTTTTTTTTTTTTGGTGTAAGCAGGGACCCCGTGTTTTGCTACACTAAGGGCCATTAGCTACAGACCATGAATCATCTGACTCTCATGGCCGAATGGAAAACCTTAGGTCGTCAAAAGTACTACCAACCGAACGTCTCAAAGATTATTGGAATATGCCCTATTAAGGCCTAATATCCCCATTACCAGTCCCTTCAGAAGCTGTCAAAGGTCGTAAGTTAAGCTGCCACCATTATTATGCAAGGTCAGATAAAGTCATAACCTCTTTCCACATCTATTATAAGATTAATGTCGTAATTAACTTAAATCTCAAAGACACCATGGTAGTGTTGGCCGGCCTGCTCACTGGGTAAGTGCATTCTTTCTCTCTCTCATTCACCTCTCCTCCTCACCTCTCTCTCTCTCTCTCTCTCTCTCTCTCGTTCAAAAATATAATTTGCCCAATAGTCTAACATGGCGAACAGATTGGAATCAAAATAGGAATGAAATGGGAATATAGGCATCCCAGAAGTGTTACCCCAAAATAACCAGGTAAAAATAAAACATAGTGCTACCAGAATCAACAGTTGAGTCTCTACAACAAAAGAGTCAAAATAAGTCAAACATGACCGTAGTCATGATAAGTCACATTCACCTCCATTTAAATTGACCTCTATTCAATACATCTGAGGAAACAAAAGGAAAACAAAACTTTTTAAAATAGGCACAGAGAAATACACATAACCAAACATGGTAAAATGAAAATTTGGAAAAATCAATAAAAATCAAAGAGATATAACAGATAAAAAATATGGGGAAAAAGATATTCAAAGCATGGTAATCAGTGCAAAGAATAAGTACATGTTAAACAAAGTTATTAAAACCCGTTTAGGTTTTTTGAAAATAAAGTTTCAGCTCACCTAACAGGCAGTACACAAAGTCTTCCAGGAAAGCGGATCTGATCACAAGGGAATCTCATCCTAAAATGTCTAACCTGTACTCAAATTGGATAATTCACACTTCTTATGACATGGCCAAGAAAGCAAACGAACTAACATTCTACTGGAACTTGACGACTTCCAGTGACATGGCCAGAGCATCACCCAAGGCACAATGCCCTTTGTCTCCACGGGAAGCCAGACTGATGACAGGCCTTTGTCAGCACTGACTAGCTGAATACGTAGGCACTGATTCCATTTACCTTTACCCAGAATATCTCCAAGAAAAATGCTTAGCTAAAAAAATGAAATATATAACATAATTCCAAATGTTTTTCATATGCGAAATCAATTCAGTAATCTTCAATGCAGAATTTCTATTCATGTAAATGAACTGGGGAATTCGATATTAGCAAGACCAAGTGTATTCCTGACTCTCTAACTGGTCACTCACAGTATCATAACATTCTTAATTTCCTGTCATTCCTAACTGTAGTTGCCAGATTTGGTGTTCCTATCTATTCAGACTCTAAATTGCCCAAAACAATTAAGCGGGAATCAGTCACACTTTCCCTTCTGTTAACACTTCACTGCACTGCCTAGCTAAGTCCTATCACTTATAACTTGCAATTTGCTAACATGCAGTAGTAGAAAACTTGTGCATGAATGGCAACTCTTCATCTGGTGGCAGATAGAACTTCATACACTTTCGGTTGCATGCAATTTATTCTTGTTAGTTATGAATTCCCTTTCATGAATGGTTTTGTCAATGTTATGACATGAAGTGAAAGACTTACGCTTTGTACCTTTCTGTCCGATTGTATGCGTATGATGGCTCTCCGCTTAAAAAAATCAGGTTTGTCTCAGTCTTGCAATATTCTTCTACCAAATGTTAATTAGGATATTGCAAATCCAATCTTTTGCAATATTATGCAACAACCAAGATGTATCCTGGCAAGGTCACCAAATGCTCCATGTGAATGCAGGGTCTTGAGTTCATTGTCACAAGGAGGCAGGGAAGGTTGCATCTGACCATGCTTCCACATACAGCAATATCATTCAATCAATCAATTATTCAGGTAATTATAAGCAAAAATCTCAAGATAATGACAAAATGTATTCAAGGTTGTGGAGGGCCACTAGGGTCCTGCTACATTGCAGCAATGGGGGATACTTGAGAAAACACTTGATAACAATTACTTTAAAAGGGGACAAAACACAAGCAGAATGTGAGTCTGCACTACTGAAGGGGGACTGACGGGATATGTAAATTACTTCTATGGGTGAGAGGGCTTCCTGGCACTTGATGCAGGAAGATTTTACAAGAACACGCCCGTCTTAGTGGGCACGATGGGAGCATACATTCGGGACAGAATTGTTTCACAGCGTCAGGTTTGATCTGCAATGATACAGTCAAGAGGTTACCTGATGAATGGATCTTGGCACTGATGAGGTTCTGCTGAAGGCAGGGAATT
>NC_089794.1:49099541-49149541 GCF_040412425.1 Macrobrachium rosenbergii | reverse complement strand
GCGAGCTATAACCCACTGCTCCACGTGGCGTAAGACCCACCTTGAAAACGATGGGGTCAAACAGCTCTCGACAAATAATGGATTTCAAGATAAACTGATCGAGGAAGTAATAAGAAGAGTAGAACAGTTCTACACCAGTGATACCAAAAAAAAACAGGTGATGGAGGTAAATATATCATCATTTACCATCAACCCAAATACAACAATAGATTCGAGGAAGAGAAAAAGGCGATCACTAACATCATCAAGAGAGGAATAACACATAAAGCCCTGTTCAAAAAGGCTCCTGTACGCGTTTACTGCAAACCGAATTTGACAGCTTCTCTCATAATGAGAAATAATACCAGCCCGAACCCAGACAAGGAAGACAGTACCAACGTCGTTTACCGCTTTACCTGCCCAGAGAGGATGTGCCAGTCCTCCGAAAAAACATACGTTGGTCTAACTTCCACCACACTAAAAAGATGCCTACAGGCCCATCGAAATAGTGGATCCATCCACCAACACTACATAGACCATCACAACCGAAAACCTACGACACAAGAGCTAGTGGGGAACACACATATCATCTACAAAGAACATAGTCGCCATAGACTAACCATAGCTGAATCTGTTTGCATTTCATTACATGAACCTACATGGAACAGACAACTAGAAGCAGAAAGATCACTCCCATATGGCAGAAACAGCCATAACAACGGCACAACACCTTTTAAATCACACGCTTTCTCTTCCTCCCCCCCCCAATTTCAACTCCCCATACCCCCATAATCCGTATACCTGCATTTCCTTTTCTTTTTGTTTGTTGCCACAAGAACACGTGATTTTGTTTTCAGCATTTTTCACAAAGTAAATTATGTTTTTATTATTAATTTTATCGTATTGTAACTTTAATAACTGTAGATAAATTAAAACTGTCTATTTGAACTTATTTTATTATAATGATTTACTGTAATTATTATTGTTTTGGACGCTACATATCCGTCCACACACTCACAAAACAACAAGACGCTATGTCCAGATTATACACGTTGAAGAGGTCACGACGAGTGACGGAACAACTGTGGTGTTGTGTTTATAGCAAATGGAACAGAGAGTTAATCTTCTTTTTTTTGTCCATCAACTGAATTTGGAAGAACGTAAAAGATTCTGAAAATATTGTCAGATTAATAAGAAGTTGATCAACAATCAAAAAGCCATAGAATTCAACGAAATTTGTATAAATATATATATATATATACATACCAGCTGACCAACCCAGCACTGCCCAGGGGGGAGGGAAAAGGGAAAGGTGAGGGAGAGGGGGAGGGAAGAGGGAAGGGGAGGGGAAGGTTGAGGGGAGGAGAAGGGAGAGGGGGAGGGGTTTGGGTTGATGGTCAGACTGACACCTCTACTATTTTCATGCAAACATTCACCCTCCCAACAGTCGTGGGTGAACTGACAGACATTACTGTGGTGACTGTCCATTTTTTATCCAGGTATTACTGTGCTGTCTGTCACTTTTATCCAGGCATTACTGTGAAGACTGTCCCTTTTATCCAGAAATTACTGTGGTGACTATCCCTTTTATAAAGGTATCACTGATCTGTTTGTCCATTTTATCCAGGTATTACTGTAGTGACTGCCCCTTTTATCCAGGTATCACCGTGCCATCTGTCCCTTTTATCCAGGTATTACTGTGATGACTGTCCCATTTATCCAGAAATTACTATGGTGACTGTCCCTTTTATCCAGGTATTACTGTTCTGTCTCTCCCTTTTATCCAGGTATTAATGTGGTGATTGTTCCTTTTATCTCGATATTACTGTGGTGACTGTCTCTTTTATCCATGTATTACTGTGTGTCTATCACCTTTAACAGGTATTACTGTGCTGTCAGTCTCTTTTATCCAGGCATTACTGTGGTGACTGTCCATTTTTTCCAGATATTACTATTCTGTCTGTCCCCTTTAACCGGGTATTACTGTGCTGTCTGTCCCCCTTAACCAAGAAAGATTGTGGTTACTGTCCCTTTCATCCATGTATTACTGTGACGACTGTTATTACTGTTCTGTCTGTCCCCTTTTTCCAGGTATTACTGTGCTGTCTGTCCCTTTCATCCTGGTATTACTATGATGGCTGTCCCTTTTATCCAGGTATTACTGTGTTGTCGGTCCACTTTAAGCAGTTATTACTGCGATGACTGTCCCTTTTATTAAAGGTATTACTGTTGTGGCTGTCCTTTTATCCACGTATTACTGGGCTGTCCGTCATCTTTAACCGGTTAATACTGTGCTGTCTGTCCCTTTTATCCAGGTATCTCTGTGATGATTGTCCCTTTTATCCAGAAATTACTGTGGTGACTGTCCTCTTTATCCGGGTATTACTGTTCTGTCTGTCACTTTTATTGAGGTATTAATGTGGTGACTATCCCTTTTATGCAGGTATTACCATGGTATCTGTCCCTTTTATCCAGGCATTACTGTGATGACTGTCCCATTTATCCAGAAATTACTTTGGTGACTGTCCTTTTTAATCCAGGTATTATTGTACTGTCTTTCCCATTTATCCATGTATTACTGTGGTGACTGTCCCTTTTATCCATGTATTACTGTACTGTCTGTCACCTTTAACTGGGTATTACTATGCTGTCTGTTGCTTTTATCCAGGTATTACTGTGGTGACTGTCCCTTTTTTCCAGGTATTATTATGCTGTCTGTCCCCTTTAGCCAAGTATTACTGTGCTGCCTGTCCTCTTTAACCAGAAAATACTGTGGTGACTATCTCTTTTATAGAAGTATTATTGTGATGACTGTCCTTTTATTTAGGCATTAATGTGGTGATTGTCCCTTTTATCTAATTATTAATGGTCTGCCTGTCCCCTTTTTCCAGGTATTAATGTGGCAACTGTCCATTTTACCCATTTATTACTGTGGTAACTGTTCCTTGTATCCATGTATTAATGTGCTGCCAAACACCTCTAACCAGGTATTACTGTGCTTTCTGTCCCTGTTATCCAAGTATTACTGTGGCGAATGTCCCTTTTATCCAGGTATTACTGTGGTAACTGTCCCTTTTATCCAGATATTACTGTGCTGTCTGTCCCTATTATCCAGGTATTTCTGTGGTGACTGTCCCATTTATCCAGGTATTAATGTTGTGACTGTCCTTTTTGTCCAGGTATTTCTGTGGTGACTGTCCCTTTTATCCAGATATTACTATGGTGACTGTCCCCTTTTTTCCAGGTATTACTCTGCTTTCTGTCCCTTTTACCCAGGTATTACTATGGTGACTGGCCCTTTCATCCAAGTATTACTGTTCTGTCTGTCCCTTTTATCCAGGTATTACTGTGGTGACTTTCCCTTTTATCCAGATATTACTGTGGTGGCTGTCCCTTGTATTCTGGTATTAGTGTGCTGTCTGTCCCTTGTATCCAGGTATTACTGAGCTGTCAGTCCCCTATAAGGAGGTATTACTATGCTTTCAGTCCCTTTTATCCAGATATTACTGCAGTGACTGTTCCTTTTATCCAGGTATTGCTTTGATGTCTGTCCCTTTTATCCAGGTATTACTGTGGTGACTGTCCCTTTTATCCAGGTATTACCGTGCTGTCTTGTCGCCTTTAACCAGGTATTACTGCACTTGTGTGTTCCTTTTACTGAGGTATTACTATGGTGACTCCTTTTTATGCAGATATTACCATGATGACTGTCCCTTTTACCCAGATATTACTGTGGTGATTGTCCCTTTTATGCAGTTATTACTGTGCTGCCTCTCCCTTTTATCCAGGTATTACTGTGATGACTGTCTCTTTTATCCAGGTATTACTGTCCTGTCTGTCCCCTTTAAGCAGGTATTACTGTGCTGTCTGTCACTTTTATCCAAGTATTACTGTGTTGACTGGCCCTTCTACCCAGGTATTGCTCTGGTGACTGTCCCTTTTATCCAGGTATTTCTGTGGTGACTGTCCCTTTCATCCAGGTGTTACTGTGGTGACTGTCCCTTCTATCCAGATATCATTATGGTGACTGTCCCTTTCATCCAGTTATTACTGTGCTGTCTGTCCTCTTTATCCTGGTATTACTGTGGTGACTGTCCCTTTAATCCAGGTGTTACTGTGATGATTGTCTCTTTTGTCCAGGTATTACTGTGTTGTCTGTCACCTTTAACCAGGTATTACTGTGCTGTCTGTCCCTTGTGTCCAGGTATTACTGTGGTGAATGTCCCTTTTATCCAGGTATTATTCTGCTGTCTGTCCCTTTTATCCAGATATTACTGCGGTGACTGCAAAACATTTTCAATAATATATTTCTATGGTCTTGAATACATGAAATGAGGTATAATAACCCATAGAGTTTCTTTACCACCTAAGTTACAAAGGGAAGGGGAAGGGGGTACGGGTTTGAAACCTGCCCTATCATTTAAGTTAGGTCAAATGATGTCCATGTGCCAAATTTTGTCTAGATCGGTCAAGCGGTTTTAGTTTCTATAGCGCACAAACATACAAACATGCAAACATTCACTTTTATATATAATATATATAATTTTGATTCTAAAAAATCCCAAGCTTTCATCTCCAATTATATTCTCGATTGTTTCTTGAATGACGTTTATAATCAAAACCTAGTTGGCTTTTTACTTTCGATTTTCGTTGTAAGTTACCACAAGGGACTTTCAGCATAACAGTAAACAATTTTCGTTACCAATGGAATAAAATATGTACCATTTTGTATGAAGTTACTGAGCAATGAGTCGTTTTTTATTTTATATTTGCAATAACAAGGAAATTCACTGATTCTTTATCATATATCCTGAACACAAATCTATCACAAAAAAATAAATAATATCAGAGACAATAACTTTTAATTAAAAGCAATTGTATTTCTTTCATTTTTACTTGTATTTACAAGCTATTTAATCTTGAGTTTTATCTTTTTGTTCATATGATGTTTGGAAATACTAAAGGAGATACTTTTGATCCACTGAAAAACATTGAAAGACACGCATCTGCCTTTTTCCCATTAGATAGTTTCCCTATATTCTACGGGATAAAATCCTGTAAATTCCAGAAACGTGACGTATGAAATGGGGCGACAAATCGAAAAACTTATTTCGTGAAAGTTACAGATTAAATTCATAACCTGATAGTTTATGTAGTAAATAACTTACTTTCCATTAGAAAAGCTTCAATTTATGAGACATTATATATAACTGAAAACATCATCGTGACTTATGTCTTACTCCAAGCAGATTCTGAAACAACAGCTAGTGAAATGTCATAAAAACAAAATGATAATATTCTCAGTGGTTTTCTACTACACATGAACCCCAAAGGGACAAAATTCCATAATTATCCTATATTTTCCTATTTTATTTTTTTTTCCAAAGTACATTTTCATTAAAATATAGGATTGCCTTAAGCTTTATTCTTGAAGAAATAATTGCCATGAAATATCATGGTCAAATTAGTTAAATAGAAATGCTGAAAATTAACAACAAAGGGAAACTGACTGCAAGATACTGACTTATAGGTATTTCTCTTATAAATATTTTGTTCTACCTTAGTAATAGGTTTCAAAGGTAAATATGATAAAATAAAAGAATCCAACTATTTTTATACTATATTCTCCGAAAACAGATTGCACAAGACAACTGAGCTTCAGGTACAGCCTTATAGATCATCCACTTTTACCTATTCAGTCTCACAAGATACCAGCTTGCAATCCTTTTCCAAGGTTATTTACATGGATATTAAATCTGGCTGTGACAAATTTATTAGGCTCTGAGGCAATCCCGCCCCGCCCGGAAAAAAACCCTGCTAACATTGAATTGTTCCAATTTGAACTGTCTTTCACTGAATTCTCTCTTCAGAGAAGCCCGATACCGTTAAGAGTACGTGATATCATGAAAGGATAGAAGAAAGTTGAAATGCTTGATCACAGTTAACAGAATCGTTTTCAAATGTCAAGAATATAAATTTACTAATGGGAGATATTAATAGCGTTTGTGTATTCTTAAGCAGAATTAAACAAGATGTTAAACCATTAACTATTAACACCTGCTCCATGCCTGAATGTAGACCTTGTGTCTATTGTTTGTGCATGACGGTGTGTATCCCAGATATTCTAAGTCACTTTCGAAGGTAGACCTCATTGGGCTTTGATTTGTAAAAAAAAAAAAAAAATTAAATGCAATATTTTTTATGGTTTTGCAAAAGCTGTATACTTATTCAATTTCATAGATAAGAGAAAGTTAACGTCAAAGTTTTTCTTTGAATGTTGCCTCTACACTATGATGTTCTATATAAATTAATGGATGTTTTCATGAGTAAGAAAAATTGGACTCCATTGATAGTTACCATATTTTTCTCCAGATTACTCAAAACTCCAAGATACCGGGAGAGAAAAAGTATAAAGGTATTGATTATTTGTTCCTGGAAGTCAGAGGCTCAAAAGAGTAAATTCAAGAGTCATCCAACCATGAGAACCTATCCAAAATACTCAGTCATCCGAGGCCGGGGTTTTCATTGCCACCTTTAAAGATACAATGACTTCCGAGACACACCGAGAATAACAAAGAATGCAAGAGTTTGAGGAGAAACATTTTGCATATGTAAACACTGACGAAGAATGAGTCTGAAAAAATATATTTTGTACTTGTTTTCAAATATCATAATGCCTGTTCCGTGCGATTTCAGGAAAAGGATGAACAGACATGAATAATCTTTAGAGTTGCTATGCCCAAAAATATTACAACAACTACCTGAACCTGAACACTAACAGCAACAGCAGAGATGTCATTGAACGTGCTGCAAACAACCAAAACGATCACCTGAAAGTGGAAAGAAATTGCTGGTGGAAGCGGGTTCACTGGACGGAGACTCAAAATTGCTGGTCTTGTCCCCTCTTAGCAAAGTTCCAGTTGAGTGAACACATTTCAGTTTAGACTCCACCAAATGTTTTGATTTGTTCCTCGACTGAGGAGCCACTCTGATGAGAAACAACAAAAGGAACGTAAATTTCAAGAAGTAATGAAAGGTGAGAGGATAAGAAGAAGTTGAATGACTGAGCACCCAAAGAATCTGAGGCACTGTTCAGACATCAAGGAACCAGTTAACATTGACAATCACTGTATACAAAATATCTTACAGGGCAATGATTTCAATTAGTGTCTTTTGAATAAAACACTATTCTAAGGCAATTTCCTTAGTGTAAATGTGGATATTAGCCGTGTGCATGTTATAGATTAGTATTTAAACGAAAATTCCTTATTTTATGAAAAAATAAGCAAAATAGTGTGCTAAGTCCAGTTTAATAATTGTATTGGCTCGGTCACAGACAAAATATTATAAATAGAATTATTGTGGACAATAGGATAAAACGGCGAGAATGAATCTAAAAGGGTGAAGTTACTTCAGTACCAATAAACAAACATACGAGTTCTGACACAGTAGATCCCTTATAATATTACTGTATTCTTTTCCATATGCACTGTAAACATTAAATACTACCTAAAGCCACATTTTATTGTCTGAATACCTCTGTTGCCAATGATGCCATTTATTGATAAAACCAAAATATGGTAAATAATTAGCAACAAAGTTAAAGAAAGACAATAAAGCAAATCAGATCCTAGTAGGCTTAAAGGATTAGTGGTCGTGCTCAAAAGGCAGAGGAAATGGACAGTCCTTTGCGCTGGCACACAATATCTTAGAGACCAAACATACACTTAATACGAGGGTCCAAGGCTCCCCTTTCCCTTCTCGCCCCAGCTAAGGACAGAGAGAACCAGGCACTGGCTGCTAATAACTCAGTGGGTAAACCTAAGAACTTTTAAAATGCTGCTAACGAGCTCACACAGCAGGTAAAGTCGTCTTGCCGGTAAAATCAATCTAGCATGAGCAGGATGGAACTCGGAAACACGCTGGAACCCAACTGAATTAGCTGAACTATCACGATCCATGAGAAAAAATATATCAAAAAGGAATTAAAGAATGACTTGAGTTATTTATATTGATATCTTTAGAGAAAAGAGTAAAAGAAGATATTAAATTGGACTTGTAGAAAAAATAACCATTAAAGAATTACTGAAACAATAGAGAAGAAAATAGCAAGGTCACATTCCATCTCCTAGTTCAGCTGGCCTTATGCTGGCACGGGCTTTTGCTTTTGGGCATCTTATAAACCATATTTATGATTTATCATTTAACAGAGAGAATTCTGCTTTTCTTTCTGCGACAGAAGCTGGTTGTGTTTCAGTAGGAAAACGTAATTACTTTAGCTAGTGAAGGAGAGATGCAAAGGGTATCACGTAACATTGGGAATGGCGACATTTACATCAGCTTTATATATATTGTTGTATAATATTCGTGAAGGCTGGGACCTTAAAGGGGGGAGATAAAAACGATATGAAAAACAGGTTAAAACTAGTTTCTCTGGAACAGCTACTCATGAGGTTTTACGAAGGATTAAACCCAACTGGCTCGAAAGCAGGGAGGAGTCGATTAAGGGATTATACAGTGGAAGAGACTGACCACCAAAACTGGCCTGAGAATGAATAAGCTGATTACATATTTATAAAAGTACAACACTTAATATATTCTCCTTTTGGTAAACAATGAAAATTTTTGAAAAATAAAAATGTTTAAACACTATTAAACGTACGAATACATAGAAAATATATAAGGTAATAATTTAGTAATTAAGTCAGTGATATTATCTTTAAGGTCATTCTTGAACATTTTGGTAATACAGGGGTCCAGATAATACATGCCAATGCTAAGGTTGAAATTATAGCTGGCAGTAAGCTATATAATTGCAGATTCTAAAAGATTCCGTGAAGAGAAATCTTTCGAGCAGGCAATCACTGAACTGTCAGTCCAACTGATCCTGTGAAAGTTTTCACTTAAAGGAATGAATATTGTATTGGATGTTTGCCCAGTTTTGATGGAATACTTATGCTGCTTAATTTTCACTTCTAAATCTTTACTAGACTGACCTATATAAAAAGAAGAGCAGCCCTAGCATGGAATTTTATATATTATGTTGTTGTTCTCCATAGGGCTATTTTTTATTAACATTCCTTATATTGTATTATATTATAGGAAATACCAGGTTGACATTAAAATATTTTAACAATGAGTTTATGCTTTCAAAACCACTAAAATAAGGCAGGCTAAGAATGTTCTTAGGGGTTTCTTTCTCCGTGTTACTTTCACTATAAAAATTTTTGGTGGCTTTATTACAGCAAAAATCTAGTATATGTGAAGGGTATCCAAATACTGGGGACTGACAATGTGCAATGCTCGTAAAAAAATAGAAGAAAAAGTGGATATTTTGATATTAAAGTGGTGACCTGAATAGAAATAGTTGTTGGTTGGTTTCATATTAATACTGAATTTGCATTGAAATGGTTCTCTATGTATTAAAACATCTAAGAAAGAGAGGCAATTATCTTTTTTCATTCTAAAGTAAATTTAATGGATGGTACTTGGTTATTCAGGTTGGAGAGTAAATCATTTACATCAATACCAGCAGGCAAAACAGCTAAAATATCATCAACATATCTATACCACTTTAAAGGAATATAAATGATATTGTATAAACATCGTTTTTCAACAAATTCCATATAAAGTTTGAGAGGAGTGAGGATAAAGGGTTGCCCCTTGCCGTATCAAATACTTATTGGTAGAATTCACCATTGAATTTAACAAACAAACAAAGAGTTACCCATTGCATGGCAAATATTTGTTGGTAGAATTCACCATTGAATACAAACTTACAATCACAAATGAAAAACCTAGCAAGTAAATAATATGACTTACAGGTAGAGGTAATTCATGATGGATTGGTTCGTTACTAAGATACTCTAAAATAGAATCTATAGGGGCTTTAGCAAAAAGAGAAGAAACATCAAAACTAACAAATCTATCAGTGGGGCAAAAAGTTATTTTGTTTAATTTATAAACTAAATCTAGTGGATTATATATGTGAGAATCAGAGATATTCCCAAGTAACGGGGACAAGAGCTTGGTAATATATTTTGAAAGCTTACATGATATTGAGCCGACAGTGCTGATGATAGGCCGCATAGGATTATTTTCTTTGAGCGCTTTTACTAATCCGTACAAGTAAAGAAACGATGGAAATTTTACTGACAACTGACCTATTGTGTCTTTTTTATCTTTAAGTATTTTTTTGCTGTGCTATTGAAATTTTTTGTGACTCGATCCAGGGGATTTTTTGTTAGTTTTTTGTAAGTCGTATTATCATCCAATAAGGCTTGCATACGTGATATGTAGTTAGCTGTATCTAAAACGCTATTCGACTTATCAGCTTTTGTGATGTGGATTGCATTGTCTTTTTTAAGATCGGTCAAATTTTTCTTATAAGGAGCAGGGAAATTACTTTCATGACTAACATTGGCAGTTCCATAAACAGTGCCTTTAATTATGTCAAGATGATTTTGAGGAAGATCAAAATATTTTTCGAATTTACGTAGGGACGACGCAATCGCTGAAGCAGATGGTCTATTCGATATAAAGAAAAATAAACCATATCCGAATGCACTCACAACATTTTCACTTATATGTTTACTTAACAAGTTTACAACACAATCATTATGTGCACTATTAGTCCAGTTTTCTTGTCAGGGCATCTGTAGTCCTACGAAAAACTAAAAAATCTTATTGATAACAGTGACTGGACTAATAGTGCACGTAATGATTGTGTTGTAAACTTGTCAAGTAATCTAATAACTGAAAATGTTGTCAGTGCACTTGGATGGTTTATCCTTCTTTATATCGAATAGACCCTCTACTTTAATGATGCGTCATCCCTATGTAAATTCGGAAAATACTGTGATCTTCCTCAAAATCATGTTGACATTATTAAAGGTATTGTTTATGGAGTTGCCAGTGTTATCATGAAAGTAATTTCCCTGCTCGTTATAAGAAAAGTTTGACCGATCTTAAAAATGACAATTCTAATACATATCACGAAAGCTGATAAGTCGAATGGTATTGTAATTTTAGATACAGCTGACTACATATCACGTATGCAAGCAATATTGGATGATGATATGACTTACAAAAAACTAACAAAAAATCCCCTAGATCAAGTCACAAAAAATTTCAATAGCACAGTGAAAAAATCCTTAAAGATGAAAAAGAACTTGTCAGTAAAATGTCCCTTGTTACCCAACTTGTACGGATTAGTAAAAACGCACAAAGAAAATTATCCTATGCGACCTATCATCAACACTGACGGCTCAATATCATGTAAACTTTCAAAATATATTACCAAGCTCTTGTCCTCGTTACTTGGAAATATCTCCGATTCTCACACATAAAATATTCACTAGATTTAGTTTATAAATTAAACAAAATCACTTTTTGCCCCACTGATAGATTTGTTGTTTTGATATTTATTCTCTTTTTACTAAAGTCCCTATAGATTCTATTTTAGAGTATCGTAGTAACGAACCAATCCATCATGAACTACCTCTACCTGTAAGTCATATTATTTACTAGCTAGGTTGTGCATTTGTGATTGTAAGTTTATATTCAATGGTGAATTTTACCAACAAATATTTGGTATATGACAATGGACAACTTTTTATCCTCTCCTCTCAAACTTGTATATAGAATTTTTTTTAATGATATTTACATAATATCATTTATACTCCTTCAAAGTGGTATAGATATGTTGGTTATATTTTAGCCGTTTTGCCTGCTGGTATTGATGTAATTGATTTAATTGTTGTAAGTGAATAACCAGGTGCCATCCATTCAATTTAATTTAGAATTAGAAGAAGACAATTTCCTCCCTTCCTTAGATGTTTTAATACATAGAGAACCATTTCAATGCAAATTCAGTATCTATAGGAAACCAACCAACAACTTATGTCCATTTCTATTCAAGCCACCACTTTAATATCAAAATATCCACTTTTTCTTCTATGTTTTTATGAGCATTGTGCATTGTTAGTCCCCAGTATTTGGATCAAGAAATCGAATACATAAGAAAAATAGGGACAGATTTATGTTACCCTTCACATATACTAGATATATGCTGTAATAAAGCCACCAAAATGTTTTATAGTGAAAGTACTGTAACATGGAGAAAGGAACCCCAAAGAGCATTTTTAGTCTGCCTTATTTTATTGGTTTTGAAACCATAAAATCATTGTTAAAATCTTTTAATGTCCACCTGGTATTTTCCTATAAAAACACATTAAAGGGAATGTTAATAAGAAATAGCGTTAAGGAAAGCAACAACATAATACATAAAATTCCATGCTTGGACTGCACTTCTTTTTATATAGGCCAATCTAGCAAAGATCTAGAAGTGAGAATTAAGCAGCATAAGTATTCTGTCATAGCTGGGCAAACATCCAATGCAATATTCATTCATTTAAGTGAAAACTCTCGCAGGATCAAATGGACTGACAGTTCAGTGATTGCCAGCTCGAAAGATTTCTCTTCAAGGAATTTTTTAGAATCTGCAACCATACAGGTTACTGCCAGAAGGAATTTGAACCTTAGCATTGGCATGTATTATTTGGACCCCTGTATTAGTAAAATGCTCAAGAATGACCTTAAAGATAAAGTCACTGGCTTAATTAGTAATTGGTTACCTTATATATTTTCTATGGTTGTGTATGTTTAATAGTGTTTGAAAATGTTTATTTTGAAAAATTTTTATTGTTTACCAGAATGAGAATATATTAAGTGTTGTACTTTTATAAATATGTAATCAGCTTATTCATTCTAAGGCCAGTTTTGGTGGCCAGTTTCTTCCACTGTATAATCCTTTAATTGACTCCTCCCTGCTTTTGAGCCAGTTGGGCTTAATCCTTTGTAAAACCTCTCAAAGATTTACCATTGTTTTGTTAGGTCCATTAATTCATCAGCTGTGTTGGAGTCGAGGTGCATCTGTTCCTTATAATCGCCATCCCCAAGGATATCCGTATGTCATCTGTCAATTATACGAGCTCTCTTTATACCCTTACTTTTATATTTTTCATCAGTCAGCTAATAAAAGACCATTTGTCGAAAGGCTTAGCAACCACTCTGTTGTTTCATTTTTCCTTTGTGGCATTTTCCTTTATTTACTTATTCATCACATACCGTATCTTCATGAATCAGTTAACACACACACACACACACACACACACACATACACACACACACACACACACACACACACACACACACACATATATATATATATATATATATATATATATATATATATATATATATATATATATATATATATATGTATATATTCTAACACCTTCCACCTTTTATTGTAAATTTTATAGTTAAGTTTCGTGTTTATTTTCTGTATGATTGTTTCCCCTCCATATACCATTTTTCTATTGTCCTTCGGAAGTAGTGGTTGTTCCTGTCTTTGAACTCCTTGCTTTTACTCTATCTCCACCCATCCTATATTTCTTCGACCACTGTTTCACTTCTATCGTCAGTCTCCACTCAGCTCACCAGAACTTGGTATCCGGCAGGGAAGAAGTTTACCTTCTTTGACATGTCAATCACTTAAGTATAAGTTTTGTAAAGGTTGAATAACAAATTGTATTTTGTTCTAAGGTTTCAAGTTCATGATAATTAACTTTTCTGATTCGTAGTTGTCAAATTGTACTTTTCTTGTTTGCTGTTAATAATTTTTAAATAATATTTGACTTTTGTACTATCGTATTATCATTCTCTTACCTTTTGATATTTCTTTTTTGTTATAGTCTATTGAACCTAAGGGTATAAAATTAACTTACATTGAGTAATACAATGTCTATTATATCTGTAACAATATAATGGGGGTCTGTCCGGGATATGATATGATAATATCTTTGTATGATATACTATTTGACAACTTCGTTAAGTGTCAGTTGATAGTGGTTTTACATTTAATCAATAATTTGTTATTCAACCTTATTTGATGAAAACATTCTGAATTCTAGTTCGTTAGGTGACTGTTTTTGTGTTTGCTAGACCGAATAATTTATTTACATTATATATCATTACTTTGTGACTTTTCACATGCGTATAGTCTTTCCCTGGGTCCATAGATACCAGTACCATGCGTTAATCATTTTGTCCGTGGGGTATAGAATGAATCTTTTGCAACGCCTAACATATGTATGTAAAGTTACCGTTCTAATCGAGGTGGAGTAAGTTACAGTTGTTAGCTGAGCGATTGTGCTTCCTTTTGACTTCATTTCGGGTAGAACCGGAAGTGAAATACTTCCAGTGCGTCTTAGTGCGTCCATATTCAATTTTCAAATATTTAAGATGTTTGTGTATAAGCCTTTTGTTTTTAATCTATGTTGAAGTTTATACTTTTGTGGTTGTGGTTATCACTTAACTAACAATTATGGTCCTAATTTAACCAGTGTAAAACTTTAATTCAACTGTTTCCATCATTTTTGAAGTTTCCTTTTTTTTCACAATGGCGAAATTCGATACACAAAAGTTTGTGGTCGATCCTTCTTCTGAATTGCACACTATAACCTATGCTAAGAAAACAGACTTAATTGAAATAGCTAGGCATTTAAACATTGATGTACGTTCTAGCATGCGTAAGTCTGAGATTACGAAGGTTATAATAGAGCATAATATGCATATTGGGTCCTTGGGTATTGAAGTTAGACAGAATCTTGTTCCAGAAACTACTTTCCTTGCAGTTGAACAAAAGCTAGAGTTTGAACGTCTTGCAGTAGAGCGTGAAAAAGCACAGTTATCTTTAAAACAAGAAGAATTAGCTTTACGAGCTGTTAGAGAGAAAATGGAGAAAGAAAGAGAGAAAGAAAGAAAGAAAGAGAAAATGGAGTTGGAAAGAGAGAAAGAAAGAGAGAAAATAGTTAGAAAGAGAGAAAGAAAGAGAGAAAAGGGAGTTATCTCTAAAAGAAGAAAGAGAGAAAAGGGAAGAAAGAGAGAAAAGGGAGTTATCTCTAAAAGGAGAAGGAGAGAAAATGGAGTTGAAAATGGAGTTATCTCTATGAGAAGAAAGAAAAGTTTGGAATGGTGAAAGCTCGGTTAGAATTAGAAGCTAGTTTAGCTGTTAAGTTAAAACAAGAAGAATTATCTTTGCAAGCTTCTAGAGAGGAAATGGAGAAAACTAGGTTAGAATTACAAGCTAGTTTAGCTCTTAAGGTAGAACAAGAGAAGGCTGATATTAATCTCAAATCTAGGCAATCGGAAAAAGAATCATTACCCTTTGACTTGACAAAAAATATAAAATTAGTTCCCCTCTTCACGGAGTAGATCCAGAAGATTATTTTAGGATATTTGAAGAAACTGCTAAGCATCTTAATTGGCCTGTTGAACAGTGGGTATGGCTCATTAAACCTAAATTGTCAGGTAAAGCTGCTAAGGTTGTTAGGTATCTAGACGATACTAATGACTATGAACAAGTAAAAATGGCAATTTTAGACGCATTTTCCATAAGAGGAAGGATATCGACAAACATTTCGTAACTTATGGAAATCCAACACTCAAACTTTCCTAGAATTTGCTTCTGACAAGCTTAGAGCTATTAAGAAATGGCTTAAGTGTGCCGAAGTAACTACTTTTGATGACCTAATGAATTTAATTGTTCTCGAAGAATTTAAAAGGAAATTTCCCCCTAATGTAATGCTTTATATCGAAGATAGGCAAGAAAAGAATTTATTGAAGGCTGCTTCCTTGGCTGATACTTATTCATTAGTCCATAGGTTTGTTCTCAATAAACGGGCTGAGACTTTTGTAAAACCAGTTTCAGTAAAACCCCAACAGATTTCGGATGATAATTCCGAAGTTCCTGACCAGGTTAAATGTAGTTATTGTGAGAGAGAGGGACATACAATTCGTAATTGTAAAGAACCTAAATGTAAAGGATCTGATAAATTCCGCAATTCTTTTATGCAACCTAAAGTAAGTTTTCCAACCTTCCAAAGTAAACCTGTCTCGCATGTATGTGCAAATGTATCTGATGTGTTTGATGACTTTAAGTCTGAAGGGTTAATAACCTTGGGGGAGGAAGAACAAATGAACAAGGTCACTATATTAAGAGACACTGGGGCTGCTTTAACTTTGTTGTATACTAAGGCTTTACCTAATGTTAAGAAGAATCTAACTGGTGAGAAAGTTGTCGTGAAGGATCTAACTGGAATATCATTAATTCCTTTTGCAAATGTCTACCTTGATTGCCCACTTGTAAAGGGGAAAGTTGAACTAGGGGTGACTGATAAAGAATTGCCAGTAGAAGGGGTTGCATTGTTATTAGGCAACGATTTAGCTGGGAAATTAATAATTCCAAATTTGATTGTCTCTGATATTCCAGTGAATGACACGAATGATGAGAAAGTAGACACAAATGATGAGAAAGTAGATACTGACCAAGCCCCAACCCATATAGTTACTCGATCCCAAGCTGGAGAAAAAGCAAGTGTCCCTGAAGTTGAAGTAGATAAAGATCTTTTAAGTAACACAATGTCTAGGGATAAACTTATAGTTGCTCAGAGGTCTGATCCATCTTTACATTGTTTGCATGATAAGTCTGTTGATATGAAATTTTTGAATAAATCTCCTTCTTTTTATCATAATAATGATATCTTAATGCGCTTTTACCGCCCCCTAAGTATTCAAATCTTGACACATGGAGTGAAAAACACCAAATTGTTGTCCCTACTTCAGTATGTACTCATATAATGGAAATTGCACACGATGGTCCAGGTGGTCATTTGGGAAACTATAAAACTTATTACAAGATACTTGATAAATTCTATTGACCTAATTTAAGGAAGGATGTAAGAGATTTCATAAAGACATGTCATGTATGCCAAACAGCTGACAAACCTAACCAGGTAATTCCTAAAGCTCCTTTACAGCACGTATTAGTTCCACACGAGCCCTTTGAGAAATTAGTAATAGACTGTGTTAGACCCTTACCCAAGACAAAAGGTGGTAACCAGTATTTATTAACCCTTGTGTGTCCCAGAACCCGTTTTCCAGAGGTCATTCCCCTTAAGAATATATCTGCTAAAAATATTGCAAAACACTTTTCAAGTTTTTCTACCTATGGGATCCCAAAGGATATCCAGACCGATCGTGGTTTTACAAGTAATCTTTTTTCCGAAATCCTTAAGGAGTTGAATATTAATCATAGTTTATCATCTGCATATCATCTGGAATCTCAGGGAGTCCTTGAACAATGGCATCAAACCTTTAAAAGCATGTTGAGGAAGTTTTGTTTAGAAAGTAGTCTTGATTGGGACGAGGGAATCAAATATTTGCTGTTTGTCATATGTGAGTCACCCCAGGAATCACTTGGTGTTTTGTCTTTTGAGATGGTCTATGGAAGATTATTAAGAAGGACCCTTGCATTAATCAAAGATGAATGGCTGAAACCTCCTAGCTCTAACCAGACTGTAATTTGGATAAATTAAAAGAAACCCATTCCAAGGTCCGTAAAATAGCCAGTGAGAATCTATGTAAAGCTCAGATGAAGATGGAAGACTTTCATGATCGGAAAATTTAATACAGGGGATCTGGTGTTGGCATATTTTCCTATCTCTGGGTCACCCTTCACATCAAAGTTTTTTGGTCCATATAAGGTAATTAAAACTGTTAATAACAATACATATGTGATTGAAACTCCTGATAGAAGAAAAAAAACTCAACTTATCCATGTAAATTTGCTTAAAAGTTATCATTCAAGGAATTCTGAAACTGGTTGTGGAGACAAAATTGTAAGCATTAATTTTAATAAGCTTCAGATACCTGAAGTAAGTGAACCTGATTTTGTTCATTCTTGGCTTTCAGTAGACAATTGTGCCGCTCTAAAAGACATAAAATAATCCTTGCAGCATCTTCCTTCTCATCAGTCACAGGAACTCCAAAACCTCATTAACTCTTTCTTGGACCTTTATGGGGAAAATCCAGGTCGATACACAGTTCTCACCCATGATATAGACCTTCTACCAGGAACTACTCCAATACGGTAGCACCCTTATCGCATCAGCCCTGCCAAGAAACTAGTACTGAGAGCAGAAGTAAACTATCTTCTGAGAGCTGGATTAGCTAAACCTAGCAAGTCACCATGGGCATCTCCCTGTCTGTTGGTACCAAAGGAGGATGGCAGTATGCGACTATGTACAGATTACAGGAGAGTAAACTCTGTTACCGTTAAGGATAGTTACCCTTTATCACGGCTAGATGACCTCATAGACTCAGTGGGCCAGGCTAAGTATGTAACAAAAATAGATCTCCTCAAGGGGTATTATCAGGTCGAGTGAGCATCTAAAGCAAAGCTTATATCTGCTTTTATAACCCCTTTTGGGTTATTTCAGTATGAGGTAATGCCCTTTGGCTTAACCAATGCACCCTCCACATTTCAACGTATTATTAACCACGCAATCCAAGGTTTAGAAGGGGTATATGCATATTTAGATGACTTAGTGGTAGTAGGAGATTCTTGGGAGGAGCATATGCAGCGTTTGATTAAGCTCCTGGAAAGATTAAGGAAATTTAAGTTAACAATCAATTTGAAAAAGTCCATATTTGGTCAGGCTACTGTTTCTTACTTGGGGCATGTTGTTTGTGAAGGTAATGTTAGGCCTAAAACTGCAAATGTCAACGCCATACTTGATTACCCAGAATTCAAGACCAGGAAATCTCTTAAAAGATTCTTGGGTATGGTTTCATATTACAGGAGGTTCTGCCGAAATTTTGCATCTGTAGCTGCCCCTTTACATGATCTCACCACTTCTAAAAAGAAATATGATTGGGACGGAAGATGTCAGGCAGCATTTGATCACTTAAAATGTTTTTTGAGTAGTGAACCAGTCCTAAAAAACCCTAATTTTTCTAAACCCTTCTCTTTGCAAGTAGATGCTTGTGACACAGGTGCTGGGGGAGTGTTGCTGCAGGAATCAGAGGATGGGATACTCCATCCAGTCAGCTATACTTCTAGTAAATTCAAGACTCATCAACTATCCTACAGCACTATAGAGAAGGAACTATTAAGCTTGGTTCTTGCTCTCCAGAAATATGAGTGTTACTTGCAGGGAGCCTCGGTAATTCTCGTTTACACTGACCACAACCCTTTGACCTTTTTGGAACGCACAAAGGCCCATAATCAACGTTTGCTTTGGTGGGCTTTATACCTACAGAACTTCAATCTCCACATCAAGCATCTTAAGGGCAGGGACAACATATTCGCGGATGCCTTATCACGTACCCATTCTCAGCCTTCTCAGGGGATGGAAGGTGCTCAACTATGATCAAGCCACTCCGCTGGGCTTGATCTTCTAGGGGGAGGTGTAACACCTTCCACCTTTTATTGTAAATTTTATAGTTAAGTTTCATGTTTATTTTTTGTATGATTGTTTCCCCTCCTATACCATTTTTCTATTGTCCTTCGGAAGTAGTGGTTGTTCCTGTCTTTGAACTCCTTGCTTTTACTCTATCTCCACCCGGCCTATATTTCTTCGACCACTGTTTCACTTCTATCGTCAGTCTCCACTCAGCTCACCAGAACTTGGTATCCGGCAGGGAAGCAGTTTACCTTCTTTGATATGTCAATCACTTAAGTATAAGTTTTGTATTGTAAAGGTTGAATAACAAATTGTATTTTGTTCTAAGGTTTCAAATTCATGATAATTTACTTTTCTGATACGTTGTTGTCAAATTGTATTTTTCTTGTTTGCTGTTAATAATTTTTAAATGACAATATTTACCTTTTGATATTTCTTTATCGAACCTAAGGGTATAAAATTGACTTTACATTGAATAATACAATGTCTATTATATCTATAACAATATATATATATATATATATATATATATATATATATATATATATATATATATATATATATATATATATATATATATATATATATATATATATATATATATATATATATATATATATATATATATATATATATATATATATATATATATATATATATATATATATATATATTTATATATATATATATATATATATATATATATATATATATATATATATATATATATTTATTTATATATATATACATATATATATAGTTATACACAAACACATACACACAACACACATATACATATATGCATATACATATATCATATTTATATTTATATGTAACTCACGGGTAACTAGAAAAATGTTTCTTAAAACACGTGACTGAATTTTAAATTGTAAGTTATTGTGTCTCTATAAAAGATACCAAATTATACTCTGAAAACAATTAAACTGACATGAAGGGTGAGCGATGAAAGTTGAACTCTCTTTATTAACTTAAAACATAATATTAAGCGAAATGTATCACATTAAACATTGTATCACATGCGAATTTGCAAGTAATTGTTAACATATGATGAACGTAATTATTTTACGCATGAATTACAATGAATTACATCTTCAGGTAAAACACCCATTGGTGAAATCTAAGATGTATAATAAAGAAAGTCTTTAATATAATTTTAACACAAGAATAAATAGTGTATTAATGAAAGTTTCAATGACGAATGCAAATCTATTATGTAATTCTATCATACCCAAGTTACGTAATGAAAGATTGAATGCTAATTTATTCTGAATAAAGTATTTAGCATTGAAGTTCCAGCATTTTTCATAAAAAATAGAGGCTGTCTGTATTCAAATAAATTGGAACCAATTGCCGAAATATTATAAACATCACTTGCCTTCAGCAGTTACAAAGTTTTCGCATGGTCCTTTCAACGAAATATATCGTACTAACCTTAGATATGCACAATTGATACTTATTATGAGCGTGGGAATCAGAAATTACAGATAATGTGTAGATTCAGTGGTAATTTTCAATTATATAATTGTACTGTTGACATATTTAGGTATGTTTTATCAAAACCAAAAGTAGATCATTCAAGAGTTAAAAATGAGATATTTCTTTTCATTTGCATTTGGTGAGAAAGAATGATATAGTAAATTTTTATCCTGAAACCTGGATGAGAATAGTTTAAAGCTTTAAACATCGTGTTTTAATACTAAAAGAAGGCAAATACTTAGGCTTTTCAGTAAAGTACCGAACACTGGCAAACGACATTGTTAGCATTAACAAAATGCTGTTTTTTTCAAACATATGATGCTATTATCCAAAGATAACTTTTCATTCAGTAACAGAAAGAATTGATAAAAATTTTCTTGTGAATATCAATAAAAGAATAGATATATTACAACGTATAACTGGTTTTCCTTTTTCAAATCGAAGTTGTAATCTAACTCTTTCCCACCAATTCCTAAACCAATCAAAACTCAATTAAAACAAGCTGATTCCGAAAGACTAGCAATATTCAGCTTTCATTGTTCTTAATTCTTTGGACTTTGGGGATCCAGTTACAATAACAAAATATATACGAAGCAAAAACCCTTTACCTTTATACGTATATTGTGTATAAACAATAGTATGAAATTTATTAGATATATGCTAATACTACAACCATCCTGGAATAAGATTTTAAGTTCTAGATTCCTCAATATTTTGAGCAGGGTTTGAGTGAAAACCTTGAATCAAAATTTGGAAATGATATGAAATGGAATTTCTTGGTGCACGGCGAGATTCAAACGTAGTTCAGGTGTGGCAGATGTTCAGCTCCATACACACCCTATCCTTCGTGACAGCGCAGGCAGACTGTGGTGTTACGAAAAAATGTAGTTTACTAAGTGATCATTCCCAAATACAGATGCTAGTAATATATACGAGTATATATATATACACATATATATATATATATATATATATATATATATATATATATATATATATATATATATATATATATATATATATATATATATATATATATATATATATATATATATATATATATATATATATATATATATATATATATATATATATATATATATATATATATGTATATATATGTATATATATGTATATATATGTATATATATGTATATATATGTATATATATATATATATATATATATATATATATATATATATATATATATATATATATACACATACATATATATATATATTTGTGTGTGTGTGTGATTATTATCACTTTTGTACGTGATTCATTTATCACACATTACCACAGGTGAAAAATAAGAAACAGGGTGTAGGTCCTGACCAGTTTCGACTTTATTTCCAAGCCATTGGCGAAGGACTGATACAGAGTATGAGAAGTCACAAATATTTATACTACAAGAACAGTACTGACAAACATACACAACTGTTAGAGACTACATATCCCTCTCAGGCCGGTGTCGAGGTAGGAGTGGTCTTCAAAACTCATTTGTAGTATATATATTTGTGACTTCTCATTCTCTGACTGGAAGGGTAATTTTGAATATGGCTGCGACGATGTTTGTCGTCCGACTGATGAGGAGTTTAAGCATCACTTGAGAGTATTTATAATCCTCGAAATGTTCTTGATTTATATGAAATTGGTAACACAGATGTTACTATACCTGTTTTAGATGGTTGCATAACTCCTCACGAAGTAGGAGTTCAGATCAGAATTTGAATCCTAATAAAGCATGTGGAGATGGTTACCGGATGGTCTAAAACCTGACCAGGTATGCTTTCATTGTTACCAGCTGAGTGGGTATTATGTCTAGTGTCCTCTTTAATAGAGTATATATTTGTTTCTGGCCTGTACCCATTGTCCTGGGTTACAGCTAAAATGTTTGTGATTTTTAAGAAGGAAATAGAATTGACCCTAATAATTATCGGGGCATAAGTGTCACCAACGCCATTGCCAAAATTGTATGATATGGTTTTATATAACAGATTATACCAATGGTTTAAGCCATATATAGGAGCAAGCAGGTGCACAGAAGAAACGTGGTTGCATGGAGCATAAAAAAATAGAGTTGCACTACGGTTGATTATAGACATAGCTAAAAGAAAGAGAGTCAAATTATACGTCACTTTCATAGATTTTTCTAAAGCATATGACCTAGTGCCTAGATATAAGTTGTTTTGTGTTTTGAAACGGTTGGGTTGTGGGGCAGTAATGCTTGCATCTTTGATTGCAATGTACAGTGTTACTGAAAGTATTGTTCAGTGGTTGGCTCAGCAGTAATATCATCTACCGTAGGTGTAAGGCAAGGACTGGCCACTTCATGCTTTCATCTTTATTATCTATGTGAATGACCTGATAAGAAATGTTAAGGAAGAGTGTCACCCAGATGGACTTCTCGGATGGTTACATATTTTGATGTTAATGGATGATACTGTTTTGATAGCAGCGTCACAGAGAGACTATGATTAAGAAATTGAAAAATTGTACATAAATATTGTGATGAATACGGTATGAAGATTAATGTAGGAAAGACGAAATTCTTTGTAATAAATGGTAATGTTGATGATAAACGATCAATATGTATTGAAGGCATGGTTATCGATCATTGTAACAATTACCTCTATCTCGGGTCACAATTTTCATCTGATGGATCGGTGAGCACAGCTGTGAAGGAACATGCGAAGGCCAAGATTTTATGTCATGTGCTGAAATTTGTGTCATTTGTTAGGAAACACAATGATGTGCCCTTTGTTGTTAAGCGTCGTTTATTTGATGCTGCTCTCATGTCCACGATCTTATATGGATGCGAGTCATGGCTGGGAGCTGATCTTAAACCAGTGGTTAAATTGTATAATTGGGCAATGAAAGAATTGCTGGGTGTGAGAAAAACCACACCCAATATAGTATGTTATGCTGAATTGGGCTATCCATCTTTACCTGATCTTGTTAAACATAGACAACATAAGTTCTTTCAACAAAATGTGGAAAGAAAGAAATACACTTCAAGATGATCCTTTCATTCATGTGGTAAAAACGGTTGTAGCTCTTAATAACCCTACTGGTAAGCTGGTACAAGATATGATCCGTACTGAAGTAGAAGACGAGCCCTTGTTAGTTAATAAAGTTCATGAATTAATTGATAATTCTGATGCCTCTAGATGTAGAATATATAAAGATTTGAACCCTACGTTTGAAGTGCACAGTATCTATAGGGGAGGCATGTCATCAATGATCTGCATAGGGTGTCTTTCACGCGCTTATCCGTCTGTCTGCTCACAGCTTGGCAATTGAAACAGGTCGCTGGAACAGGAGGGGCGTGGCCGTCTTCCTGTAGAAGAACGTCTGTGCGAATGCGGCCTAGTTCAGACTGAGAGACACGTCATAGAACAATGTCCAAAACTTACCAGTTAAGGAACCTTTATGGAATGCAGTCTATAAATGAGTTGTTTTCCAGATGTGATAATGCTGTAATGTGTAGAATAATTTATGAAGTCTTGAATTTATATGGTTGAAACTATTGTTGTGTTGTGCTTAAATGTAATATAGTACTGGAGTTGACAGGTGAAAATAAGTAATTATTTATGTTTGTCAGTTTTCCTTTGTTTTGTTTTTTTCATAATGTTAAGACATTATTTGTTTTATGTATTGTATCATCTAATTGTCTTATTATTGTATCCTGTACGCTGTGGTCAATAAACTTATCTATCTATCTTATCTATGGCTTGGAAATAAAGTCGAAACCGGTCAGGACCTACACCCCATTTCTTATTTTTCACCTGTGGTATTGTGTGATATATGTGTGTGTGCATGTGTTTGTTTGTGTATGTATATATATTTTTACGAATATCGCCGCCAGATCACTAACTCTTAAGACCTTATGGGTAAATACCAGGAAGTAGGAGAGAGAGGTATACCCACAGACCGAGGAGTGAGAGGAGAGTTTTAGCTGTTAACAGTCTCACCCTCTTGAGGGGCTTGGTTTAATGTGCCCCAAAGAAATGCAGGTGGGGGGTAGATAGCTGTTTTCCTGTCTTAACCTTAAGATTCAATCTATCTCCAGCTGAGTTCTTTTGACCCTCCTTCTGGCCGCACCTATTACCTAATCCTCAGGTACACGCCGCCGTTGTCGCCCAAAGGGACGCCCCCAGCCAAAACCAAGACCTCAAAATGCAGGGTCACTGCCATCATCAGTTCAGTTCAGTACAACTCCAATTAGCAGTCATTACTCACGGGTGACCTTTTGCCCGGACAACCCTAGAGCTGGGGACCTTGGAACTCACTTTCTCACACTTTTTCCACACTGGATAGAAGTGCCAATTTCCGAACATCGCCAATAACTTTGATCACATCGATCTAAGATTGTGTGTCCAAGCAAAACCAGAAAGCAACGAAGGTATGTGCCCCGGAAGGGAGATTGATTGGCCAGTATCGTGTTCTTTGACTCATTTATTCTTTCTCTCTCACATTTCATCGTCTCAGTAACTTCTTGTCTCTTCAATTTAAACAGTGAATCTAATATCCTCATGTGTGAATTCCTTGACAGTGCATAACGTAATTCTCACCCATTGCTAGCAAGAGAGTAGAGTAAAGGATCTCCTCCAATTCTTGCATTTATTCAATTATAGAGAGAGTATAATCTCAGTGTTAGTCTTACCTGGAACAGTCTCATTCCAGCAGTGTTATCAATGCTGTTTCCAGTCTCACCATGCTTCTGTGTTCCTGACTGCCTGAAGAATCCACTCTAATGCAGCTGATAAGAATATTGCAAAATTGGCTTAAAGGACCACTTGCATGTGGCCAGTAGTTGTAAATGTGACGCATTTTTCATTTCTCTCAGTCATTGCTGTTGTGTAATTTCCAAATTTCCTTGGTAATTTCTTCCATGTTGTAAACGTAAATAGTGAATTACTGTTTAGAGATTCACTTTCACTTGGCGACCTTCCATTTGTTGCTTAACCTACGAGGGTTTTCTTGTAAGGATAAAATTATTACTTCAAGGTCCAGTCTCTCTCCAAGTCCATAAGTATATATATATATATATATATATATATATATATATATATATATATATATATATATATATATATATATATATATATATATATATATATATATATATATATATATATATATATATATATATATATATATATATATATATATATATATATATATATATATATATATATATATATATATATATATATATATATATATATATATATATATATATATATATATATATATATATATATATATATATATATATATATATATATATATATATATATATATATATATATATATATTGTGTATATTGAAAGATATTGATGAAACTAAAAGAGAGAATCCACTTTTTTTGCTAGTCACACGAATATCACAGCAGTATATTTGTGAACCTCTTCAGTAGGAGGCTGATTTTTGCAATTGAGTCTTTTAGAACTGTTTGGGTGTCAATACAGTCTCTGTACATTTTATGGTACATTATAATTGTTCTTAGCAGTTTTTTTCCAAGACATATTTATATTACAAGCCCTTGTGGCCTATTTAGGCCTAACCTAGACAATAAGTACTTTGTTTAATGTCATCAGACCTCTACAGGTCATATAATGTACAAATCTTGTTCATTTTATGATGAGCTGTTAGGTACTGATTAAGAGGTTGAGGTTCTTTAGTGTACATTAGGCCTAGCCTGGCTAGAAAGTAGACTCATTTCGTATAATTAGCATTAAAAATCTCCCATACATTCTGTACTTCAGGTTAACGTAAGCTTTGCACTCTGTTTTTATAGAATTATTAACAGGGTGAACACATTTTGCTTTCAAGAATTTCTTGTTAAATTTCAGTAAGGTCCAGATATAATTTTTGAAGTTCCTTTATTGCAGAAAGAATCATTCAAGTGGGATAGGATTGTTACTTCTCTCTTTTATTTTAAAGTTAAATTTATTAATATTTATTTTCTTGGAAGGAGCAAAAATGTGCTCTGCCTTTTAATAATCCAGGTATGGTTAGTATGGTAAACCCTCAACTTAAAAGATGCTTGGGGTGTCAAGTTTTTTAAAAAGCAAAAAAGACCATAGAGATTTCATTTAAAAGATTTATCTACCAAAGGCATCATAACTAAAAAGGCAGCCCAGCAAAAAACCATCGGTTTTGGCTGAGGGCATACCTTCGGGCAGCAATGGTGGCGTTTACCTGAGGATTAGGAAATAGGTGCAGCCAGAAGAAGGGTTAAAAGAACTCAGCTGGAGATAGATTGAATCTTAAGATTAAGACAGGAAAACAGCTATCTAACACCCCACCTGCATTCTACAACGTATAACTGGTTTTCCTTTTTCAAATCGAAGTTGTAATCTAACTCTTTCCCACCAATTCCTAAACCAATCAAAACTCAATTAAAACAAGCTGATTCCGAAAGACTAGCAATATTCAGCTTTCATTGTTCTTAATTCTTTGGACTTTGGGGATCCAGTTACAATAACAAAATATATACGAAGCAAAAACCCTTTACCTTTATACGTATATTGTGTATAAACAATAGTATGAAATTTATTAGATATATGCTAATACTACAACCATCCTGGAATAAGATTTTAAGTTCTAGATTCCTCAATATTTTGAGCAGGGTTTGGTGATGAAAACCTTGAATCAAAATTTGGAAATGATATGAAATGGAATTTCTTGGTGCACGGCGAGATTCAAACGTAGTTCAGGTGTGGCAGATGTTCAGCTCCATGCACACCCTATCCTTCGTGACAGCGCAGGCAGACTGTGGTGTTACGAAAAAATGTAGTTTACTAAGTGATCATTCCCAAATACAGATGCTAGTAATACTTTTTGAGAAGTATATATATATACCATATATATATATATATATATATATATATATATATATATATATATATAACTAATATATATATATATATATATATATATATATATATATATATATATATATATATATATATGTATAAATATATATATATATATATATATATATATATATATATATATATGTATATATATATACTCTCATATGTATATATATAATAATATATATGTATATATATATATATATATATATATATATATATATATATATATATATATATAGCTATGTATGTACTATATACTATATATAAATATAGTATATATATTGTGTGTGTGTGATTATTATTACTTTTGTACGTGATTCATTTATCACACATTACCACAGGTGAAAAATAAGAAACGGGGTGTAGGTCCTGACCAGTTTCGACTTTATTTCCAAGCCATTGGCGAAGGACTGATACAGAGTATGAGAAGTCACAAATATTTATACTACAAGAACAGTACTGACAAACATACACAACTGTTAGAGACTACATATCCCTCTCAGGCCGGTGTCGAGGTAGGAGTGGTCTTCAAAACTCATTTGTAGTATATATATTTGTGACTTCTCATTCTCTGACTGGAAGGGTAATTTTGAATATGGCTGCGACGATGTTTGTCGTCCGACTGATGAGAAGTTTAAGCATCACTTGGAAGTATTTATAATCCTCGAAGAATGTTGTTCTTGATTTATATATGAAATTGGTAACACAGATATTTACTATATATTTAGATGGTTGCATAACTCCTCACAGTAGGAAGTTCGAATCAGAATTGAATCCTAGCCAGCATGTGGACCGGATGGTCTACCTCCAGGCCTCTTTCATTGTTACCAGCACAATTAAGATTATTATATCTAGTGTCCCTCCTTTAATACAGAGTATATATTTGTTTCTGGCCTGTACCCATTGTCACAGGTTACAGCTAAAATGTTGTGATTTTAAGAAGAAATAGTATTTCATAATTATCAGGCATAAGTGTCACCAACGCCATTGCCAGGATTGTGATATGGTTTTATATAACAGATTATACCAATGGTTTATAGCCATATAGGGAGCAAGCAGGTGCACAGAAGAAACGTGGTTATGGAGCATATAGTTGCACTACGGTTGATTATAGACGTGGCTAAAAGAAGAGAGTCAAATTACGTCACTTTCATAGATTTTCTAAAAAGCATATGACCCTAGTGCCTAGATATAAGATTGTTTGTGTTTTGAAACGGTTGGAGTTGTGCAGAGGCAGTAATGCTTGCATCTTTGATTGCAATGTACAGTGTTACCGAAGTATTGTTGGCTCAGCAGTAATATCATCTACCGTAGGTGTAAGGCAGGACTGGCCATGTGCTTTTCTACCTTTATTATCTATATGGATAGCCTGATAAAATGTTAAGGAAGAGTGTCGCAGATGGACTTCTCGGATGGTTACATATTTTGATGTTAATGGATGATACTGTTTTGATAGCAGCGTCCAGAGAGACTATGATTGAAATTGAAAAATTGTACATAATGTGATGAATACGTGGTGTGACCAGGTGTGTTGGATGATAAACAGTCAATATGTATTGAAGGCATGGTTATCGATCATTGTAACAATTACCTCTATCTCGGGTCACAATTTTCATCTGATGGATCGGTGAGCACAGCTGTGAAGGAACATGCGAAGGCCAAGTTATGTCATGTGCTGAAATTTGTGTCATTTGTTAGGAAACACAATGATGTGCCCTTTGTTGTTAAGCGTCGTTTATTTGATGCTGCTCTCATGTACGATCTTATATGGATGCAGTCATGGCTAAGGCTAGTCTTAAACCAGTGGTTAAGAATTGTATATTGGGCAATGAAGAGAATTGCTGGAGTGTGAAAAAACCACCCAATATAGTATGTTATGCTGAATTGGGCTATCCATCTTTACTAGTCTTGTTAAACATAGACAACATAAGTTCTTCAACAAAATGTGGAAAGAAAAATACACTTCAAGATGAATCCTTTCATTCTTGTGTTAAAACAGTTGTAACTCTTAATAACCCTACTGGTAGCTGGTACAAGATATGATCCGTGCTAGTAGAAGACAGGCCACTTGGTAGTTAATAAAGTTCATGAATTATTGATAATTCTGATGCCTCTAGATGTAGAATATATAAAGATTTGAACCCTACGTTTGAAGTGCACAGTATCTATAGGGGGAGGCATGTCATCAATGATCTGCATAGGGTGTCTTTCACGCGCTTCCGTCTGTCTGCTCACAGCTTAGCAATTGAAACAGGTCATGAACAGGGAGGGCATTATTGCGTCTTCTGCCATGAAGAACGTCTTGTTGATGATGGCTGGATTCAGACAGAGAGACGTCATAGAACAATGTCAAAGCACCTGAGTTAAGGGGCCTTTATGAGTCAGTCTATAAATGAGTTGTTTTCCAGATGTATTGCTGTAATCGTGAATAATTTATGAAGTCTTGAATTTATATGGTTGAAACTATTGTTGTGTTTTATTGCTTAAATGTAATATAGTACTGGAGTTGGTTCACAATTATTTATGTTGTCAGTTTCCTTTTGTTTTGTTTTCATAATGTTAAGACATTATTTGTTTATGTGTATCATCATTATCTATTAGTATGTCCTGTACGCTGTGGTCAATAAACTTATCTATCTATCTTATCTATGGCTTGGAAATAAAGTCGAAACCGGTCAGGACCTACACCCCATTTCTTATTTTTCACCTGTGGTATTGTGTGATATATGTGTGTGTGCATGTGTTTGTTTGTGTATGTATATATATTTTTACGAATATCGCCGCCAGATCACTAACTCTTAAGACCTTATGGGTAAATACCAGGAAGTAGGAGAGAGAGGTATACCCACAGACCGAGGAGTGAGAGGAGAGTTTTAGCTGTTAACAGTCTCGCCCTCTTGAGGGGCTTGGTTTAATGTGCCCCAAAGAAATGCAGGTGGGGGGTAGATAGCTGTTTTCCTGTCTTAACCTTAAGATTCAATCTATCTCCAGCTGAGTTCTTTTGACCCTCCTTCTGGCCGCACCTATTACCTAATCCTCAGGTACACGCCGCCGTTGTCGCCCAAAGGGACGCCCCCAGCCAAAACCAAGACCTCAAAATGCAGGGTCACTGCCATCATCAGTTCAGTTCAGTACAACTCCAATTAGCAGTCATTACTCACGGGTGACCTTTTGCCCGGACAACCCTAGAGCTGGGGACCTTGGAACTCACTTTCTCACACTTTTTCCACACTGGATAGAAGTGCCAATTTCGAACATCGCCAATAACTTTAAGTCCATCGATCTGAGGTGTGTAAACAAAACCAGAAAGCTTAACGAAGGTATGTGCCCGGAAGGAAATTGATTGGCCAGTATCGTGTTCTTTAGCTCATTGTCTCCTCTCACATTTCTATCGTCTCAGTAACTAACATCTTCATTAACAGTGAATCTAATATCCTCATGTGTTGATTATGACAGTACCGTATATTCTCGCATTGCTAGCAAGTGAGTAGAGTAAAGAATCTCTCTTCAATTCTTGCATTTTATTCAATTATAGAGAAAGTATCATCTCAATGTTATCCTTACCTGGAACCGTCTCATTCAGCAGTATGTCTGTTTGATCTCACCAGCGCTACTGTATGTTCCCAAGCTGCCTGAAAAGTCACTCTAATGCAGCTGATAAAGAATATTGCAAGTAAGTCCTCCAGGCTGGCCTTCAGCCCGGTCTCTCTTGAAAGAGCAGCCTTGAAGGGATGGGTCCGACCCAGAGGCTGCTTCCTCGGAGGAAGGCAGGTATCCTGCCAGGCTGGGGAAGCAGGCCTGGAGAGGCTCCAAGAACCCAAGGATGAGGCCCAAAGTCCTCAAGGATGGGCTAGTCTCTTTAAGGGGCAGCTTGAAGGGAAGGTCTGACCAGAGGCTGCTTCCTCGGAGGAAGGCAGGTATCCTGCCAGGCTGAAGCGGCCTGGAGAGGGCCCAAGAAATTCAAGGATGAGACCTAAAGTCCTCCAAGGATGGCCCCGGTCTCTTGAGGGCAGCCTTGAAGGGAAGGGTCCGACCCAGAGGCTGCTTCGGAGGAAGGCAGGTATCCTGCCAGGCTGGGGAAGCAGGCCTGGAGGGGCCCAAGAACTTCAGGATGGGCCCAAAGTCCTCCAGGATGGCCAGTCTCTTAAGGGCAGCCTTGAAGGGAAGGGTCTGACCCAGAGGCTGCTTCCTCGGAGGAAGGCAGGTATCCTGCCAGGCTGGGGAAAGGGCCTGGAGAGGGCCCAGAATCCCAAGGATGAGACCAAAGTCCTCAAGGATGGCCAGTCTCTTAAGGGGCAGCCTTGAAGGGAAGGGTCCGACCCAGAGGCTGCTTCCTCGGAGGAAGGCAGGTATCCTGCCAGGCTGAAGCAGGCCTGGAGAGGGTCCAAGAACTTCAAGGATGAGGCCCAAAGTCCTCCTAGGCTGGCCAGTCTCTTAAGGACAGCCTTGAAGGGAAGGGGTCTGACCCAGAGGTTGCTTCCTCGGAGGAAGGCAGGTATCCTGCCAGGCTGGGGAAGCGGGCCTGGAGAGGGACCAAGAACTTCAAGGATGAGACCCAAAATCCTCAAGGCTGGCCAGTCTCTTGAGGGCAGCCTTGAAGGGATGGGTGGGCAGCCTGAAGGGATGGGTCCGACCAGAGGCTGCTTCCTCGGAGGAAGGCAGGTATCCTGCCAGGCTGGGGAAGCAGGCCTGAGAGGGCCCAAGAACTTCAAGGATGAGGCCTAAAGTCCTCCAAGGATGGCCAGTCTCTTAAGGCAGCCTTGAAGGGAAGGTCTGACCCAGAGGCTGCTTCCTCGGAGGAAGGCAGGTATCCTGCCAGGCTGGAAGCAGGCCTGGAGGGGCCCAAGAGCTTCAAGGATGAGACCCAAAGTCTCAAAGGCTGGCCAGTCTCTGAGGGCAGCCTTGAAGGGAAGGGTCCGACCCAGAGGCTGCTTCCTCGGAGGAAGGCAGGTATCCTGCCAGGCTGGGGAAGCAGGCCTGGAGAGACCAAGAACTTCAAGGATGAGGCCCAAAGGCCTCCAAGACTGGCCAGTCTCTTAACCCTATCTGGTGCAAGTTGGGTCTGGGCAGACCCACCCTACGGGATTTTTTCATTTTTAGATAATTTTATTTAATAATCGTTTTTAGTTGATTCTATGATTACCAAAATATGGGAAATTATTAATTATTTTCATTTTCATTAGACCCAGGCCCTCAAGAGGGTGAGATTGTTAATGGCTAAAACTCTCCTCACTCCTCGGTCTGTGGGTATACCTCTTTCTCTTACTGCCAGGTATTTTCCCAGAAGGTCCAGTAGATCAATTCCTGTTAAGTTGTTGGATTGCTGTAAAGTATCATATTGCTGTAATGGCCAAGCTTTCGAATGTGGCTGAAAAATTTTAACTTTTATTACATACTGTGCAAGATATTTTGTTGGATATGGTATTTTGTTAAACTGAGTCTTTTTGTGCTATGAAGTGTGTTCTTACGAAAAACACTTTTAATTTTGGATTGAAATCTTGTTAACATAAAACTCTTGAAAAAACTTATTGTTGTAAATTTTTGTTCTGTTGAGTGAGGAGGTGTCAGTATGTTGTTCTTTTTTCTTTAAGTTTAAAGTATTAATATAATAACATTATGTAATATTTGTATTAAGCCACTTGGGCAGAGTTTCTTAAGGATTTTGTTTATCCTCCTCACTGGCCCTTTATTGTGTAACAAGCAGTTAAAGCTTTATTTTTCTTATCGAGTGACAGCGCCCTCGTCCCCCCCCACCCGGCCCCCGCCCCCCTAAGGGTTTTGTCTTGTCCCATGAAAGATGAGCGAAAGATTCTGCTTCTGAGCCATCGAGAGAGGTTGCTGTGATTGCCTGAGTCTGGAATTGACTACTGCAGTTATTACCTGTTGTTGCTGTTGCATTGGATCACGGCTAGACTTAGGATTAATCTATCCTTCTAATTAACCCTGCACTTGAGGTGTTACGACTCATTCAGCTTACACCCCTGGTTCAGTTACACTGACAGAGGGTACTCTCTGCCTGATGGTAAGGGATATATTTTTTACTATCCCTGGCCAGGATTAACATATTTTGGCACCACCGCTGCTTGTTTGGGCCCTAAATGAGCCCTTCCTATTCGAGATAGTTCAGACATGAGATGGGAGGTTGATTCTTCCTGTCTTGAGGAGATCACGGCGTTATATTAAAGCCCTTATTTGTATAATTAAGTTATCATGTAAAATTGTTAGGCTATTCAGTGTCTTTTTGGTCCTCTCTTACTCTCTGGACCCCTTTTTCAGTATAAATGTATTGCTTTCTTTCCTTAATAGCATAAGTGTGTTTTTTTTTTATTTCATATGTAAGGGTATTTGTGTTGTTATTAATTTGTGTATTAAGAGGTTCAGGTGTCACTTCTATCTGAAGTTTTTTGTACTAAATATTAAGTGGTTTCCGGTGTTTGTTTGCCCCCCTTGAATCTTGTTGCACACTTGATAATTTTAAGATTCATTCCACCCATTGTGGACTTAGTCGTATGTTAAGGTGAATATTGAAAGTTAAAGTTTTAGATACTTGTTGTGTGGTGGTTGTTAGCCACCACAGTACACACACACACACACACACACACACACACACACATATATATATATATATATATATATATATATATATATATATATATATATATATATATATATATATATATATATATATATATATATATATATATATATATATATATATATATATATATATATATATATATATATATATATATAAAATATATTCTATGTCTGAAGGTGGGGAAAAATGGAACTTACCAAAACGATGTAGCAAATCTGACTGTATCATGTCCAAGAGTAAAAATGATAAGAGAGAACAATGGTTGAAGGCCCTACTTTATAGGGTTTCTGGAGATAAACTCTTAGGATAACTAAATTACATGTATTTACAATACAAAATCAGAAGATAAGGGGGAACAAGGCAGGCCACTGGGATCTTGCTGCAGCTCATAAAATGAATAATAGACGTTAGCTGGGTGCCGGGAATTACACTTCAATGGTCCAGTTCATAAGGTTGCAATGGGAATTTCCTTAGTGCAACCAACAAGCATACAGTCGTGGCAGAGAGATTTACAGCGGCAAGCACTCCTTTCCACAAAAGAGAAAGACATACGATCACAGGGTGAATTAACAGTAATAGCGAGGATAAAAAGCTAGTGCTGAGGGTGACACAAATCCTCTTTTCATGAAACACTACTGAATAAACTTACGACACAAGTTTCATATGACAGGTCAGGTCTGTGTAAAAGTTACACTTTGAAATGGAAACGTTTAGGAGAAGAAAAAGCTACATGACTGGACAACCTCACATTCCTTTTACTGTACCTTAATTCTGAAGAGATGGCTCTTGTAGTCGTACCAATGGTGGGGGGGCTAAGGGGTGGGGTTAGCACTGGGGTTACAGATACTAGAACTGAGGCATTCAGACACAGAGGTAAGCTAGTTCTGAAGGAGCGAGCAGTCAAGAGATGTGACTCATTCAGCATCGTTCTCGGCCTCTCCTTCAATCTCTGAGATGCAGGGCTTATTTATTAGCTGCGAGGATTACCGGCTTTTTGATTCCAGATGCATTCTGGGTACATCCAACTTTCTGTTTGGGCGAGGCTGGCCAGTAAAGTGCAGTTACATGCTCCCGCTGGTCAGTTAGATGTGGTTAGATGCACCCGACTTTCTCTTTTTGGAGAAGGCTGGCCAGTTAAGCCGTGCCTTGGGCCATATACATACATACACACACACACACACACACACACACACACACACACATATATATATATATATATATATATATATATATATATATATATATATATATATATATATATATATATATATATATATATATTATTGTATATTGTGAAGAGAGCTATATATAAATGTATAGTGGAATGAGTAGTTGTTTAATAAATAGAAAAATATAGTAACAGATTAATAAAAATAGCAGTGGTAAAACTCATATTCAGTCCTGATTAATCATACATCGTCAACCTTCGTTACATTCAGGTGTGTAGGAGTTTGCTGAAATCCAACTTCAGTTCATAGTAGATAGTTGGGGTTAATTTCAAAACAATTATTTAAATGGAAATACGCTTTCGATTTACATATTCTATCAATTTATAAAGTAATGAGATTATAAACCGCAAATTTGAAGACCCATAAATATAATTTCATAAAGGCAGTTATGATAGCCATTGACAGGTTATGATACGGAAGGCTTGCGAAAAAATTAATAGATAACCCGATGTATACAGGAACAAATATATCCAGTGTATCACATGTTTTTTTTTTTTATTCGAGTCACGTCTCACCAGAGTAGCCTAGATGGAAATTTCTCTGGGCGGTGATTGAACTCAAAGTCATCCGAGTAAGAACACACCTTAACCACCCTCATGGTCTTTATAGCAGTGGTAGACATGGTTGCACACCGATAAATTCAGTACTTAGATATGATGAGAGAGAGAGAGAGAGAGAGAGAGAGAGAGAGAGAGAGAGAGAGAGAGACTGAAGTATTGTTGGTTTTATTTTCTGCCAATTTCGTTGTTACTATTAAACAATACTATATAGACCTTTTATAATACCTGGAGAATGACAACAGGGACTCGATTAGATTAAAGTTGTATAACCATGTGATTATATAATAAGTTAAGTCTGATATCGTTGTGTCTTCGTCAATACTTATTACATTGCGGCGAGGGTGTGAAACAATTTATTGAAGTCAAACCAACTCTTTCATAGATCTCGTTCAATATTTAAAATTTCCCTCCAGAAGTAACCCAACAAAACACCAAGAAGAAATTGTCAATCGTATTTTCATTTTTATGAAAACAAATTCCATGATGATCATTCACAGAATAGTAAGTTATGAGTTCATGACAGTGGTAGTTCGAGAATTTATCGGTTGTCAAAGACCCACTTAACAACGGAATTACCCTAGGGAATGTAATTAAGTGCTTCGTAAGAATATATTTGTATAAATGAAATAATTAGCAATTTGACCTTGCAACTAGATGCACCATAGATGGGTAGACACATAGACATAAAGAGATAGACTGAATTGCTTTCAGCAATCGTCAGGTTTAGATTTTTTTTCTTTACATTTAACTTAAATTACTAAATTTCCCTCTCAGTTGAGCTGGTCCTTGGCCATAAGCATTGGTAAAAAATAAAATACAAGCCTTTTATAATTATATAATTATGAATTTTCTTTATTAAAATCAGCTAGATTCGTCGATGAATTTATAGCAAATATTTGAAAACTATGTATTACACATCTGTGATATTCAATGTTTAATCACAATCATAACTTCGTTATTAACCTTTTGTTTTAGGACTCAAGCGATACAGATTGATTAAAGCTATATTTTTTTTGATTTCCATTCTCATAACATTCCTTACATTTGTGGTCAAGGTTTAGTGAAATCACTATGGAAATAAATCTTTTTATTTCTATTTACACAATGCTGAATTGTAAAAAAGAAATTAAGCAAAACAAGATCGTATTTGAAACATTAATATTTTGTCCATCCTCTACTATTTGCAATAACATCTTGTAATCTGTTTCGCATTGACGAGACGTGGTTGTACACAACTTGTGGGTTGCGGTGGAAGTTCCCAATCGTTGAGAACATGCTGAAAAAGATGCTGGTGGTTACGTTCCCGACCCTGCTCCCAGCTGTTGATTATATTCCCCCAGACATTTTCGGCCGTGTTCAAGTCGCATGCTTTGCTCGGCCAGGGATGAACGATGTCACGCTGTTCAGCAAACCACGCTCGGACAATCCTCGCAGTATGGATGGAACAGTTATCCTAAAAGAAATAATATAATTAACCATATTGTTAGAACAAGGTGGAAGAAGAAAAATGTTTATTTTCAATATAAATGACAAAATAATGAGGTTTAGACCAGCAAAAGGAGTCACAATAATAATTAATAAAAGGGGTTGAGTAGTAAAGGAGGAGGAGACTTGAGAGTTTTGTGTTTATAAGAGTATTTGGTCTACTTTTCATGAAGAGGCAAAATAGACCTTATAACAATTTCATTGGCTTTATATGGTCGCTTTATATTCAAGGAATGCAGATCAATGATGTTGATGTAAGATCCTTTTGCAGTTATAGAGACCAATAAATCCAAGACGAAAGATTAGTAATTTGAAACTACTTTATGACCAATATCAGCAATGAGTTGATACCATATCAATCGTCAAGAAAGGACGTTCGTATATGAAATATTAAAAAAATACAATGCACATACCTGCATGAAAATTATTTGCTCAGGGTACGGAAGAGCATAAGCGCGAACGGAAGGAACCATCACCTCCTCCAAAATTTCGAGATTCTGCTCAGAGTTGAGACTTCCACTGATCTCAGCCAATTCACCAACGCCATGCAGGTGTATCCACCCCAAAACGTTACAGGTCGATATGGCCGCTTCTGGCCACTTGATAAATATTCAATCTGGCTGTCGTATCTGGTGTTGTCAGGCCTCCAGCAATGCAGACGATCATGCGTGTTAGAAGCGAAGGTCTTTTCGTCACTGTAAATTACTCTGTCCTAGAAGCCTAACCCTTCTTCCAAATAAACCGCTATTAAGGAGAATGATATATTGGACTAACAGTGGTCATAACATTACTTACTGGTCCCGCCTCTCTCTCTCTCTCTCTCTCTCTCTCTCTCTCTCTCTCTCTCTCTCTCTCTCTCTTTAAATTATACCATCTTAGTCGAGTCTTTGTTGTTATTCTCAAGGTATTATAAAAGGTCTATACAGCATTGTTTAATAATACCAACGAAATTGACAGAAAATAAACCCAACCATACTTCTCTCTCTCTCTCTCTCTCTCTCTCTCTCTCTCTCTCTCATCATATCTAAGTACTGAATTTATCGGTGTGCAACCATATCTACCACCGATATAAAGGCCATCAGCGTGGTTGAGGTGTGTTGTTACTCGGGTGACTCAGAGTTCAATTACCGCCCAGAGAAATTTCCATCTAGGCTGCTCTGGTGAGACGTGGCTCGAATAAAAAAAAATATGAGAAATGCACTGGATATATTTGTTCATTTATACATCGGGATGTCTATTAATTTTTCCACAAGCCCTCGGTATCATAACCTGTCAATGGCTATTATAATTGCCTTTATGAAATTATATTTATAGGTCTTCAAATTTGCGGTTTATAATCTCATTACTTTATAAATTGATGGAATATGTAAACCGAAAGAGTATTTCCATTAAAATAATTATGCTATGAAATCGACCCCAAATATCTACTATGAACTGAAGTTGGATTACAGCAAACGCCTGCCACACCTGAATGTAACGAAGGTTAACAATGTATGATTAATCAGGACTGAATATGAGTTTTACCACTGCTATTTTTATTAATCTGTTATTATACTTTTCTATTTATTAAACAACTGCTCATCTCACTTGTAATGTGAACTATTATTCGTGTATCATTAACATGTCTACAGTAGTGTTCAGAAGATATGAGCATTGGCATACTAATAGCTCTACCATTCACGTCTGTCATTAAGACAAATAGGCTTTTGTTGAGGGGTTACCATACCATTTTCATAAAACATAAGGGTAGTGGGTAAAGGAATACTTTGAGGCAACTGTACCACTGTACCTGAGTCTTTATGCGGGCAGGCTAACTGCCCTGCATACCAGCACGTTTTCCTCAACTTCCCAACGCTGGTATGCAAGGCAGTTAGCCAGCCCAGATAAAGCCTTAGGTACAGTGGTACTCAGGTTCCAACTTATTTTATGACTTGCTTGGCTTGGTTGGCAGCAGTCTTATCTTTCAATTGAAAGACCTGGGTTCAATCCTGATGTGAGTCAGAAATGTATTTCTGTTCCACACGTGACTGTGTGTTGATTATTTCTAATACACACACACACACACATATGTATACATATATACACACACACACACACATATATATATATATATATATATATATATATATATATATATATATATATATATATATATATATATGTGTGTGTGTGTGTGTGTATCTATATATATATATGTATATATATATATATATATGCATATATATTTATATATATATATATATATATATATATATATATATATATATATATATATATATATATATTGTCATGATGTGTACTAAGTACCTGGTTGTTGCACAACTAGTCACAAAATCCAAAATTTACCTCACGTCAGCCAGATACCTGAACTCTCATAACGATAAAATTACAACTGAGCACTCTAAAGGTAACAATGATCCCTTAAAGCTTACTTATCACTTGAAAAATCAAACTAAGTTTATCAAGATAAGTGTGAGGTATTAGGAATTAAACGGGAAATATACTAGAGAAAAAGGGCATCACTCCATCAAACAACTATAATTGTTTCCCTGGTCTTAATTCACTTCGATAAAACTAAAGGGAACAAAACATGTTTATCACTTTGCCTTATGCACACACACAATTAATCCTACTCACTGGTGGTCAACAAATGAAACACTGTGTTTGAAAATTTTAAATTCAAAAATTTATTTTTAACTTCAAAATTTATAATTAGAATTCACAATCTGGAAAAATTTACAATTACTTGAAAACAACACAATATTTAATCAATTTCAGATTAGCGAATTATTTAGGCACGAATAAATTCCCACGTGGGACAAGACGAAGTCAGCTTGCATTGCTGGAATACTCTCTCTCAGAATAGCTAGAATTTAAACCAGGTATTAGGAAAGCAAAATTTTGAACTCTGCTTCTAGGGAAAATTATGAGGTCATTTAGCCACGTAAAAATAAATCTAATCCTTCGGGCCAGCCCTAGGAGAGCTGTTAATCAGCTCAGTGGTCTGGTTAAACTAAGATATACTTAACTTTATTTACTGTTATCCGTCCCAGAAATTCGGAGTCCCAGACGGCCTATAAATAAACAGGTTCATTCATACAGTCTAAAAATAACTCCGGTGAGCATCAGACGACCTTCACCCCCCCTCCCCTCACGCACCTACATTCATCACCTGAGCAGTGTCCCCATAAAAATTGTTCCCTACTCTGGCCACTCTCAGCAAAAAAAATTTTTTAGGGGTTTTTCCCACCAGTAACTTCTCAGTCCTACGGGACAAATCCTAATTCCAAGTCTTACGAGACTCCACCAAATTTTATGTTGTACGAGGCAAGAATTTCCAAGTCCTATGGGCAAACCAAATTCCATGTCTTACGAGACTCCACTAAATTCTACGTCTTAAGAGGCGAGAATTTCTAATTCCTACAGGTAAACCAAAATCCAAGTCCTTTTGAGACCTTATATTCGTGTATTTCACACACATCCAAGTCCTTACGGGACTGATTATTCCAGTTCATTGGAACAACCCTAAGTCTTGCGAGACCCCAAATCGCTCATTTAGCACAAACCTAAGTTCTCAGGAACGCCTTAATTTCATGCTACAGCCGACCAAGTCCAAGCGTGACATAAAATCCCGTTACGTTTTCCGAGAAGCATATTAAAATTTGTTCGCCACAAACAACTATGTCTTACTCAGACATATTAAATTTCAACAAAGTCTCCTCAGACTTACTGATCATTGTCTTATTCAGACATGTCAATTCTCATTCAGTCTGAACAATTGAGTGTTTCAGATTCTTACAATTAAGTCTTTCCAGACAACCTGAGTCTTCTCAGACATATTTGATTCTCTAGCGAGTCCAGTCCATATAACCATTTTTTCAAGATGGCTACTGCCAGAGCCCAACAAAATGAGGACTTCAAATTCTACATGTCTGCTGGAAAGGACATGGAACTATCAGGACAAGCCCTGAGGGAATGGGTTCAAGAGAGAGTGGACGATGCCAAGGTGGAAAGAGAAGCCGTGAGACAAGAGGGAGAGAGAGAGAGAGAGAGGGAGAGAATCACCCAGGAGAAAAGAGAGGAGATAGAGCAGCAAGAGAGAGCGAAAAGAGAGGAGATAGAATGGCAAGAGAGAGCGAAAAGAGAGGAGATGGAGAGACAAGAGAGGGAGAAGAAAGAATTGCCCAGGAGAAAAGAGAGGAGATAGAATAGCAAGAGAGAGAGAAAAGTGAGGAGATGGAAAGACAAGAGAGGGAGAAAGAAAGAATCGCCCAGGAAAAGAGAGAGGAGATAGAACGGCAAGAGAGGGAGAAAGAACGGCAAGAGAGAGAGAAAGAGATGATCGCCCAGGAGAAGAGAGATGAGATGGAGAGGCAAGAGAGAGAGAAGGAGAGAGAGGAGCGAGAGCGGCAATGCGCCCGTGACCTCCAGATGTTAGAACGGCAGAACGCCAAGCCGCCCCCTCCCCCGCAACGGGAATGAGTGCCCTCAGCCAAGCTCACTCGCTCATGACAAAATGGACAGAGGCAGAACCTAAAGTATGGATTGAGAGGGCCGAAATAGTCCTGGGGTGCTGTACCCTCTCCCCAGCGCAACTCTCCCTTGTTCTCACTAAATTCCTGGAAGGGAAGGCACTCATTGCCTACCATGCCCTTTCGGCAGAGTATAGGAGAAACTGGAAAGCCATACGCCAAGCGGCTACCAAGGCATACGAGATTACCCCCTAGTGGTGAAGGAGGTGTTGGAGAGAGCAGCCAAGAGAAGCAGGCCAGACTTGGTCCGATTGGGCGTACCATTCTGAGCGGGTGTTAGCAAAGTGGCTTGAATCCAAATGAGCCACTAGCGCTGCCGAGGTACTCGAGGAATTTAAATTTGAGTATTTCCTGCACTGCGCCCCTCCTGCCCTGGCCACTCATGTAGTAGAAAAACCCCCTGCAACACTCACCAAGTGTTGCCGGATATCAGACATGTGGGAGGCTCACCACCCTCAGGAAGGATCCATGGGGCAGAAGATAAATCCCCCACCCCTCTGCGGAGGATCAAATCCCCTAAGAATGGAAGCTTTGGCAAGCCCCTAACTTGCCATTATTGCAAAAAGACGGGGCATTTCTCTGACCGATGCCGAAACAAGCAAACAGAGCCTCTTTCTCCCGGAAAACCACCCAATAACTCGCCTGCGCCCTCCACAGGGGCAGGGCAAAGAGATTTTAGCTAAACCTTTTGCATGGCATGCAAGGTTTATGGCCACTCTCCCTCATGGGCGAAATGCCCTAAAAATAATAAGTCCAATACTCCCGCCATTGCCTTGCCATCAAGAATTCCAAGTCCTTGGGCCCTCACACCGAAGGTCCCATATATGTGGCCCCTCCCTGAGGTAGCTACCCTGCGCACCAAGTCAAGGCATTCGATGACTTTGGCACACAAATCTCCCTCATACGAAGGGATAGAGTTTCCTATAAAACTCATCACGATCAAGGGAGTAAATCAATTTAAAATGATACTCTCTACAGTCCAATTGAGTCACAAGACCTCATCAATCAAAAATTTGCAATCTTGCGGTAGCAAGTTATCTTCCTGGAGGCTATGACGTCATCCTGGGACAGGACTTTCAGTCCCCACAGAAGTCATGACAATCCAGGGGTCCATATTCCCCAACTCATTCCTCAGGCGCGAGTAATCCTCCTCCACCTTTCCCCAGTCAAGACTGGCGCCCCCTGGGTACCATCAGGACATGAAGTTCCTACCAGCGCCACCTGAGCACGATGTACAGTGGCCCCTCGATCGATTCCCGGTCCCATTCCAGTGCCTTGCCCTGCCTCAGTGCCAGTGCTACTTGCATGCACCGAGGAGTGCCAAGCTCCGTCCATCCTGAATTACGAGCACAAGAAACCACTGATAGTGCCTGACCATGCCTTAGGGCCAGCGCCAGAGCACGCCCCCGATCTCCATTCAAGGGATCCATCTCAGGACCCCCTCTCTTCTCCCGGCCTGGCACCTCTACCAGAGTCGGTAAGAGAGACGGTTCCTCCCAACCCCAGCGGAAGTTCACCTAAAGGTGCAGCCTCGCAACCCATGCCTGAGCTGGTCACCACTGCTGACAAGTCATCCACGCCTCCGCCGACCGTCACCGCTCTCTCGCCGCCCGCCGCAAATACCCTCACGAGTCATGATTCTGTCCCGCCTCAATGGGCCAATGAAGTCTGTGAGCTGCAAAAATTAATAGCCAAGCTGGCAAACAAAATTCCTGTGTCAGCTGTCGCAGCAGCTGACCCAGGTGGCACTCCATGCCGCCCTCCAGCCTCGGGCCCTCCGATTCCCCCCGAGGACGACTGTCCAAGTAGGAGAGGTTCGCGACGGACGTACTACGGGTGTGGGAAATTTCAGGTAGTCTACCAAGAGCTCTAGAGCTCTCCTGGCACCTGTGCCACCCCTTCATCTTTCGAAGGTCTTGGCACCTCTAATCCAGAAGAGGATGTCAAGGCCCTCCACTATCTTCTTCCATTCCTCTGGAACTTCTATCCCTTATCCTTCTCTGTTGATCTTTCCTTTAAGCTTTTCTTAAATTATCACCACAAGAGGCAATTAAATACTGGATATATTCCCCTCAAAATGCATAAATCATTTTGTTATAAAGCAGTAAGAATAACAGAGTGTGAAGTGGCACACCCTTGCGCTCATACTCTGGCAGAGGGCATGAGTGTCAGCTCTTCCTGAAGGGGTTGCGCCCTTTGGGTTCCCTTTTCCAGCCCTTGGGCTGAGAGATAGTCCTGGCCGTAGACTATAGGTAACAGACAATAAATCCCTGCCTGCACAATAAATACCTCACTCTATTACCACTGGCTCCTCTGCCAATATCATTTACTCCTTTATTTATTTATCTAATTTTTTTCAGTTTTTCTACTTTTAACAAATCACAAGTCATAGACTCCTGCCCTTGTGATTTTTAATGCCACCTTTGTAAATCTGAGAGGCATGTCCCGCCCTTTTGTATGCGGTCATGCCTCTCACTTGTATCATTCTGTTTATTTTTCCTTTTGTTTTTATTTTTTTTATAAGAACTCTATTTTGTCCCAGACCCCTCGTCATTTGTCTGCTTATCCTGTCATAACACTGAGTGAGTATCTATGTATAGCCTTTGCCCGAGTTATGGGCCGTGGAAGCATAGAATTAGCGTTGTTTAAAGTTAGAGAATTAAAACTCGTGAATACTCTCGCTCGCTCACAGCTGTCAAAATTCCCCAATATAAGTTGTCGACTGTCAACTGTCGAGTTGGCGATCCTTTGAAATGTTAGCTAAGCATTGAGCAATGTGAATTGGGCATCGTCATTACAATATCTCGTGGAGGGGATGGCATTTAAAGAAATAGACGCTGTGTTATCATTACACCACCTCTTCAAGGCATACTAACTGCGTGCCTCTGTTTATTTAGAATTAAAGAACTTATATGTAAATTAATTCTTACATTTTGTCACCTGCCTAAAAATTACCTTATCCTCGTAATACTAAAGTAATGTATACCTTACAATTGAAGGAAATTAATGTGGTATGTTAAAATAGTTTAATATTAATGTGGGTTGGAAATAAAGTAAAGTAAAACTTCTTTCCATTTTGTGTTGGGAAATAAAGTAAACTTCCTTCCATTTTGTGTTGGGAATAAAGTAAAGTAAAGTATCTGTGCCGACTTCTTGAATATCAATATGCACACCCGACTGAAGGTGTGTATGTCTTCTTCAGTGGGGAGCTATTGTAATACAAGAAGTTGCTGCACAGCCGACCCTTAATTTGCTCTTACTTATTGAAAGTAGAATCATCACTGCATAGCCAATCCTAGTTGACCTAGATATCAAAACTAAAGTTATCAATAGTTCGATCTGGCCCTTTTCTTTCCTGAAACAGACATTGAGATGGCACGGTTGAAAGGGGGTAAGATATGAGGCTGGGTGCCACTCCCTTAAGCAGCTTAGCCCAACTAAGCTGCTTAAAACAACCTTTCTAAAGGTACATTTAGCTGGCTGAATTGTCTCTCCACAGGACACCTGGGAAGATGCAAACAGATGGCCGGGACACCTGGCAAATGACACATCTTTTGCACACAGTCACCAGACTCGGCCAATCTTTGCACTCGGTCACTACCCCCAGCCGAGGCCTTGAAAAGGAGAGGACAGGAGACATCTCAGCAGTCAGTCACAGGGCAGTTAGTGAGTTAGATACGGGGCAGTTGGGCAGTTAGCAGTTAACCGGCCGTTTGCCAGAGAAATCGTACACGCTTGAGAGGTGCTGAGAGGCCTACCTCACCCTCCCCCGTGTCCACCTGACTCCAGACTCGTTACCATCTCTACAGTCATCCTCGAGTGGAACGTCCAAGTGATTGTTTGCAGAACCATATGTGTGATTGTCCCTCATCAGCCTTTGCCAGAGACCCGCTTCCCCTAAGGTAAAGTGCGAGTAAAGACTTTTCAGTTGCGACAGTTTGCCCTTTAGAAGTGTTATTAGGTGCCAGTATTCTACCTTTATCCTTGTGCCATTTTATCCAGTGCCATTGCCAATGTTCTGTGTTCAAGTGTAAAGTGTTCATTCATTCCTCGAGTCCTTGGCACCATCAGTGCAGCCTAGAGTCATTGTAGGCGTTATATTTTCCTTTACTGGCGTGTAATGTGTAACTCTCTATTGCAGAGGGCCATTGCTGTGGACTCATCTTCGACTGTGCCTTGCCATCATTCAAGACTTCAGTAGAACTTTCTTCAGGAGTTGCAAGCCTCCTAATAATTCCTTTAACCATTTTCCTTTTAATTCTTTTCTGTAAATATAATTTCTTAATTTAACCAAACTGTTTACGTAACATTCCCTCATGAAGCAGAGCCCCAAGCTCATTGAATCATCCCCATTGTTCTTTGTTTTTTTATGATTTCCCTTTACATAAGTCAGAACTCCAAGGCCAAATAAATGAAGTTTCTGTTGCCGGCCTGTAAAAATCTTTAGAAATCATATAACCTCTCTAAAAATATACAGTATTTAACATATTTGCATGTATGTAATATATATATAAAAATATATACTGTATTTATCCATATTTGCATGTATGTATATGTATATATATATATATATATATATGTATATATTTATATATATATATATATATATATATATATATATATATATATATATATATATATATATATATATATATATATATATATATATATATATAGATATATATATATATATATATATATATATATATATATATATATATATATATATATATATATATATATATATATATATATATATATATATGTATATATATATATATATATATATATATATATATATATATATATATATATATATATATATATATATATATATATATATATTTATATATATTATATATATATATATATATATGAATGTCTTTTCCTGTAATACCACCGTGTAATATGAATATAAGAAGGCCCATAAAACACTATTTAAACATTGTAACCAACCATATATTTTGGGCACTTGCTTCTGTGCCCCTGTTCACTGGTAGAATATGGACAGATGAAATGTTACAAGGGTATATATACAAAGCATATATAGGTGTGGCATTAAGTCTCCGATGGTATGCAGGTGACCGTTTCCTAAGAAGGAGGAGAATAACCAATTCCCTAGTGGTTTTTGGCCTCATTAACTCCTGTTTGGCGACGATTCTGGAGGTCGTGTTCCCTGGGACATCTTCTTCATAAGCGGTCTGAGGATTAAAGCGTCGATGTCGTCCGATTTCCAATGTCCTCCTGACAAGTTCATATTGTTGGTTTGATTGATGATAGCAGATTCCAGCATCTTTCTTTTGTACGGACAGCTACTTTTGAAAACCAGTTCCACCCCCCTCCAGTTTATGGTATGGCCGGTATCTCTGATATGTAGGAAAATCCCCGAACTCTCCGAAGCATATCTTACTGACCTTTTGTGCTTTATTATTCTTTGTGAGATAGGTAGATCGCTGCGCCTTTGGTTATTGGAGTCATTATGATCATAAGATCAATTACTAGTATGTCAATTGCTAATTTGGGTGGGAATTGAACAGGTATTGGCAGTATTTGTTAGCAAGGGTAAAACTTTGATGACTTTACGAGATAGTAATGAGAAATTACGGGAGAGTTTTGAGACTTTAAGGGCTTCTTCAAATGGGTTATTGGTCACAGATGATAGGATGGGGGGAGACTTAGATGTTACGGTAGCTTTGTCTTCCTGTCAAACTACCTTGTTGAATATTGAGAAAGGAGCGGAATCCGTGTCATCGGAAATTCAAACTCAGGTTAAGGCAGTGGTTGCCACGTCTAAGGGGGAATTTTGGGAGATATTTTATCTCTCGGGTGTTTAGAATCAACTTTCATGAATGCAGCATATCTGTATGGTTCTCAGGTAATTTTTACTGGGAAGAATTTGTATGGGTTGTATCTTAAGATTAGTGTACCTGATAGGGGGTTACTTGTGGGAGTTCCAGTTAGTAACTTGAAATTGTTTCATAGTTTTATCATACGACCTTTCCTAGTTGTTTTAATGGTTCAGTAATAGCATGGGATAGTGAGGACTATATACCTTCTGGGTTGACTGTAGACATGACTGACTTATGTTATACACCACTTCCTCACAGCAGCGCCTTATGGAATGACTTCTATGAGCCTCATCAGATACAGGTTGGATATGGGGGCCATCTACATTACGCCTGTTGGTTTCTATGCCTGCAGGTTTCTACGCCTGTTGGTTTCTATGCCTGCTCCTTCCATGGTCTTTTGGGAGATGTTGGGCGGGACATTTACAAGTCACCGTTGTTGCTGGGAGACATCTGTTTGGCACAAAGGATTCGTGTGCGCCACATTCAACATGGGTTTGTGCAGTCACAATCCTTCCCGGATATTTGGATCATCAAGAATTCAAGAAGTGAAAAGATGCATTCTACAATGAACTATTTATCGGAATAACAGTCATGCATACGAGACAAGTAACTTTCATATCTAGTGCATATTGCTTGCTATGATTTTCGAGCCAGCCCCTACTGAACTTTCGTCATGGATATTCACTGTACCTGGGCGGGGACGCCCAGTGGTAGGTGGGCCAAGCTACTATTAAGGTTTAAGCTGACTAATTGCTGGCCTATGAAAAGGTGTGTCCGGTGCAGATGGCCTTTATGTTGACGTTGGTATTTTCTGCGGTTAGATACAGAGGGTACCCGACGCAGTCATACCTTCTGGTCACGGCCAAGATGCATGGGGACGTGACAGATTGATGGAAGCTTTGTGATATCTGTGGATTCAGAAGGCGGGGTCCTTCGAACACTGAACCATACGGTGATGTCACGCATCCAGGGAGGGGTTATCAAGTGAATGTGTTCATACGTGCTCTCTCTAATGTGTATATTATAGAGGAACCATTGAATGGGTATTCGCTTCGATTTGCTGCTGGAGTGATTGTTCTTTTGATCTGTGCGTGTGAATAAGAACAGCCACTGTGAGGAACGGTTTCCAATGTCCATGGAATGAAGATAACTCTTTAACACATATCTTTTACAGAAATTATGTGGAATACCCATTTTACGTCGCAGTGAAACCACTCTTTCTCCATTATGGATTTTTCCATTTTAAATATTTATTTCTTTATGCACCATTTCAGGTTTTAATGCAAGCTATGTTTCTTTTAACAGGAATTCTGGTCAAGTCCTGTGAGGACGTATATATTGCAAGTGGTGTCCTTTTTTTTTAACATACCATATGACATTTATTTTGGTCAAAAGTAATCATGGCCTTTCTATTTTGTTTGGCGACCAGGGTGTTAGTCACTATTATTGGTTGGTCTAGAATCATTGATTTGATTGATTGTGAGTCTGAGTTTCCTCTAGTTATGACTTCTATTTTTATGGAGTGTGAGAGACTCCATTTCATGACCGTAACTTTTGCTGAAATGCTTTCGTTAATTTTACAAATAAAGTCTAGTTTCGTATCTTGGTGATTTAATCCAGTAAGCCTTTGTTTGAGGATAGATACAGTGTGAGGAGTTGACAAGAGAAAGAATGTGCTGACCCAGTGCTGGCCATTGCTACCAGGGAAACTTAGAGATATGAGATGATATGACATTGTTCTTAAAACAGACGTAGAAAGAGATTATGAGCCATCTGACCTTGTTTTAGGCATAATACACACACACACACACACACACACACACACACACACACACACACACACATATACACATATATATATATATATATATATATATATATATATATATATATATATATATATATATATATATATATATATATATATATATATATATATATATATATATATATATATATATATATATATATATATATATACATATATATATACATATATATATATATATATATATATATATATATATATATATATATATATATATATATATATATATATATATATGTATATAT
>NC_089794.1:49082041-49094541 GCF_040412425.1 Macrobrachium rosenbergii | reverse complement strand
TTGAACAACTGCACCATTTTCTTCTAAAGTCCTTTATGAACTGATAAAATTCATTATATCAGATTTTCGGATATCCATCTGTTGAACAATTTTTTTTTCTCTCAATTTTATACTGACATACCTTTTCACACTCATTTTCTGACAAACCGTTTTAGACTTTCAAGAGTCCATTACTCCCCATTATTCTTTCCATGATTAGTGATTTTATCTTCCTTTTTTTTACCACCCTCATATTTTCTTTACCTCCGAATTATTCCTGACAATATCTTTCATCTTTTCAATTAAACGTGCCAGAGAGAGAGAGAGAGAGAGAGAGAGAGAGAGAGAGAGATTTCCTACATACTTTTTCTTTTAGATTAAATAAAAAATTGTAAAGGCTATCATATGATTTATAGATGTCTAAATTTTTTTTTATATATGTATATAAATAGCAGGCAACATCATGACTTGTTTTGTGTTCCTGAGATTCAAAGGCTTCACTGAGCAAAGGCAAGGGTCAGCCATCCATGAAAGACCATTTAGAATGTTCAGTCATCTAAGAATAGGTGTTTGCATTGCTACCTTTGAGGTACTCTGCTCTCAAAAGGCATTCCTGAATAAAGCAAACTCCAAAGAGTGTGTGTTCTAGTATGTATGTGTGTGTGTGTATGTGAGAGAGAGAGAGTGAGAGTGAGAGAGGCGGGGGAGAGAGGGGGAGAGAGGGGGCTTTACTCGTAATTTGGAAGGAGAAAAGAGGAAGAAATAAACGCAAAAAAAATACTCTGGTATGCCAGATACGAAATACAAGAAATGTAATTTCATCCTTGAAAATTAACACAAGCACCCCATAAATAATGCATGATCGTCTGTGAATGTTTGTATTTCCCGGTTATTTTGCTTTTGGTAGTTGAATGTTAAGTGGCGGAGGACCAGCAAGCATGTAACTGTGCCAATGTACCTTAAGCTTTTATGGTGCATTAGCAATATTGTGACAGAACTGTTGATCAAAACAGTTTATTACATTATGATAAGGCTGCATTCTTCTGTATTTAAAATTTCATTTCTTTCAATAATTGAAATAATATTCCATGTATTAACTGATGTAGTAGTAACCCGCAATAGATTAAAAATGTGGAAAGATTATATGACACTACAATAATAGAAAAACAAATAAAATAATGTGACCTATTATCTCTTCCAGATTCAATACACTGACCGGAAGCTATTCGTCCAGCAAGAAAAATTGTCTGGCATTCGGGACTTTAACCATACTCCGAACATTACAATACGATCGCCCGCCAAAGAGCATTCATTCATAGAATTCTGTCTCATAGGCAGTGAGTGTTTTAGTACTGCTGTGCATTCCAGTGCCGTATCTAATAGATTTTCGTTGATGAAATCTTACCAAAGCATCCGATATGGATCGTATTTTGGAAACAGCTATTTGAAGCCATGGCCTAATTGGCAAAAATATGCAGTGATGTCTAATGAGGATAATTAAGGCACTTAACAGAGTAAATCAAAGAAATTCAAAGGGAAACTTAGTCCAATTTAGTAAGCCCCAGGTAGCGGCTAGTTGCGACGTAATAGCAGGTTCCCAGTAGTATAATAATGATCGAAGAAAGTTAAGTATACCTTAGTTTAACTAGACCACTGAGCTGATTAACAGCTCTCCTAGGGCTGGCCCGAAGGATTAGATTTATTTTACGTGGCTAAGAACCAATTGGTTACCTAGCAACGGGACCTACAGCTTATTGCGGAATCCGACCCACATTATAACGAGAAATGTATTTATATCACCAGAAGTAAATTTATCTAACTCTTCATTGGGCGGTCGGAGAATCAAGCGCGGGCCCAGCAGAGTGCTAGCCGAAAACGATACCAACCCGTCCCATGAGGAACTAACGATCGTAGAAACACAAATATTTGACCCACTTGTACAAATAAGCAATACCTTGAGTAGGATATGCGATAATTATCGAAATTTTATTTTATCTATTTCAATCGAAAGCTCTTCACTTATGGTCTGCTCAAAGAGCAAAACCCTGATTCACACAAGGCTGGCTTAATCTTAAACAAACAACAGCATATCCTTTCACATAATTTTATATTACAATATTTGTTTTTTTATTTCATATTTCCTTCAATTTCAATAAAGTTTATAATTAATGGATTAGTGGATTATAAAATTTAGACCATACCCCAGGCGCTTAGACTCTGAGTTACGTGTATCATTCAGCACTACAATGTAGTTATGATTAAATTAAATATATATATATATATATATATATATATATATATATATATATATATATATATATATATATATATATATAATAAACGATGTAAATGAAATAATCAAAATAACTGAAAATTGAAAAAAAACTACCAACTTCAAATCCATAAAAAAATAAATAAATAGATAAAACGGGGAATACATAGACCCACTGATAACCACTCAACGACCCAACAACAAACATTAGTGTCAGTTTCAAGTAAATGAATCAAGCATATAGAAACAACAAAACTGACACAGAGACACACAAATAAAACAATGAAGGGGGAGTAGTGTGCTATACCATATACCAAGTACTGTGGATTTATTATGGGACTGATCATGCACTGAGTAAGTTAATGTTAGAACACTTGTGTTATGTTACATTTATTTAGCAGGACTAAGCAGGTAGCCTACACGTGAACCGGAGCTTTTGAGACAATATGAAGCAACAGAAACTCCAGGGTAACAAAGGTTTTCACAGGGTGTTACTGTAAGGCTTGGTGCATATTTCAGGTTAAAGGAAACGTGAATTGCGCCATGGAACTGTCTTACACAATTAATATTCTCATTTGATGTGTCGTGAAAAAATTGGATCCGTTTTTTTTCGACAATCCTTCACAACGTTCAGGATAAGCGAGGGGAAGTGGTAAGCAGGCGGAGCTCGTGGTTCCCATTTTTCTGTAAATATGTTCGAGTGTTGTTTGTGTCCGGTGGATTGCCTGTATTAGCACCATCTTAAATACCTGAGAGGCTCTCCTTTAAATGATTCAAATACGTTCTTTGATAAAATAATCAACGTCGAAATTTTGAAAGGGAACCGAGGTGACGACGAGACATGCACAGGGGCAATTTGCATCTTTTTCGAGGGCATATCATAGAGGTAAGCTGAGCTCACTCCATGTCGTCATTTCCCCAGCCAAGTTGTTCATTTGTAGTCAAAACCCGGCTCATATAGTTTGCTAATTTAATCCCTTCGTAATTTTGCCATCCGAGGCTTGATATAGTTGATATTCGGTTAAAGTATAGTCTGATTATTCAGAAATAAGGGTTTTATAAAATTGTAACTTTCAGAAGCCGATTTTTTTAGTTTTATGGGTTTTGTATAACTTTTCTTTCAGAGTTGTGTCTTGTACCCGACCGCGTGGTCCTTAATGTGTGCGTTAGTTTAATGTATGTTAACTTTAAATAGTCTATATTTTTTAATAAAATTGTAAAACCCTACCTGGTCTTAATAGACCTTCGCTTCGACGTTTGCTGATAGTGCCTTTCAGGCCTGATCATCCTAGACCCATACCATCCGGGACTTAGAACCCTCCCAGTCGTGGGGAAAAATTCGCAACGTGATGCCCGTTCCCTTATTGTACTCTACTTAGAGACATGACTCACCGAAAAGATGAGAGAGAGAGAGAGAGAGAGAGCAGGTGTGTAAGTGTGTGAAACAATATAAGATTTCCATGCACTACTACTATTACTACTACTACCAACATCTGATCTTCATTCATAAAGTATATGGGTGGGGTGTGTAGTAAAGTACGTCATACTACATTATCAGTGAGTGGGAGGACCTTCAGTAATGGCGCTTTACTAGCCTCTATCTACGAGTCTGCTAGATTTAGCTAAGTTCCCCTTTAAATTTTTTTATTTACTCTGATAAATGCCTTAATTATCAACATTAGACATCACTGCATATTTTTGCCAAATAGGCTATGGCTTCAAATAATTAGCCTACTGTATTTCCAAAGTACGATCAATATTTGATGCTTTGGTAAGATTTTATCGACGCAAATCAATTAGACACGGACTGAAATGCACAGTAGGTCTATTTTACACGTGATAGACCAGCTTTCTGTGGGACCCATGTAGACGAGAACCGGTAATTCGTAAGAGCAGGTAGGCCAAATCCAGTTAATAAAAAACGGAAGTCACTTGGTTTTACTGTTCCGAATATCGGCCCCACTCTGTTACAAAAGATGCTCTGTATGGCTGCACCTCACAACTAATTCATGTTTAATTCTGTAAGAACCACTTGTCTTGTTTTCACTGGTATATGTTACTAAATATGGTTTTAATAACTTCAAGAAACAATCTTGTAGAAGATTTTTCAAATGCTCTAAAGCATCACTCCAAAATCTTTTCCTGAATTCAACAAATTAATTACAGTGCCACGAAACTTCCCTAAGCCTCCCGAGATCACTCATGTTCCTGTATTGAAACATTATGACCTGTTAATTTAATTTCCACTTTTATTTCCATGTATTTGATAATATCTTCTTACTTCCACTCAGAATTGGTACCAATAGCGGGCTGTACTCCTAATTATCTCAATCTCTTCCTCTGTTGTTTTTCAACATCTCATTCACGTCAGACTCATGACATCTCATGCAAATTTTGCATTGTTTAACTGTAGCGTTACAGTCCATAGTTCGGTGATTCACCGAACATTTGCCACTACAAGGATCATCATCCTCTCTCTTTAGCTGGTCATTTCTGTTTTTTATGGCCAAACATTTGACCATAGGCACAGAAGGTGACCTAGCGTCTATCTCTTGCATTATGTACCCCACTTTTGTTTTATTTTTACGTTGCTTGCGATTATCTTGAATAACAACTGTAGTAAGAAATAGAAATGTCTTTTTATACATAAATTTGAATACAATACATCTTTGCGTGATTTTAAAACCTTAAAATATGCGTGAGGGTCTTCCATATGTTCGCAACTTTGGGCAACGCTGGATAATACGAAAATAAATGTTTTCCCATTAAGGTTTTTGTATATAAACTGAGACCATTAAACTCAGCAGGAGAAATTGTGGCATGTTGCAAAATCATTACAGATAATCAGAATTACTGCTACGATTAATTGATAAAACCCCTCTGGGTTAATAAAGGTTTCAAATAGCAGCTCACAAAATTGGAGGGTTTTCTACTTGTCCATATTTCTTATGAATTAAGTATGGTTTTGTTTTGTTTTAACAACGGTTCCCATGGAAAGAACTATGGAACAATAAATAAAAATTCTAATTGCACTTGTTTTTAGCAGCCAATTGAAAGGCGGTATGCATTTCTTTCATAAACCATCAGTCTATCAAGCTGTTTTCAAGAAAATGTAATTCTAGAATTTTAATCCTGCTTTGATATTTCCCTTTTCTCTCATTTTTGGGAGTTTTTGTCAGTCATTTCGACTGCAAAGACTAATTACCAGTAATCTGCACAAAATGAACAAAATTAAAGAGTCTGAATGTCATATGGTTTTCCATATCTTACAACAAAACCAATTATTTTCTTTTATATTTTAATTTTCAATATATGCTAAGGACATCATCACTGCAACTTCATATCACAGAAAAGTTAAACAAATTAATTACAAGAAATGCAACAATTCTGTTATTTATTATACTTTCTCTGTATCAGAAATATTTTGAAAGAATTCTGTTGTTTATTGTATTTATCAGAAATATTTTTGTTTTTAAAATAAGTCTGACCGGGCTATCAGTCCATCACTTTGTATTTTTTGTAATTTAGATCAAAACACGAAATAAGAAATTCCATTACTGATAATATCATAAGTTGTAAATTTTAAAAAAAACGCTCTTGGGAATTTTGTGAATAGCTTAGAGTACATGTGAGAACCCTCAATATATTGCAAGCGAGATTTTGCACCACAGCAATAACGTTTTTCATTTTCCTTTTTTCACTTTCGAGCAACTTTTTATTTTTTATATATATTTAGGCACTTTAACTCAGAAAGGAAAATTATGGTATGTCGCAAAATCAATTCAAAGAATCAGAATTACTTCAGTGTGCTAAATCAGTTACTAACAATCATTCATAGCTATTTTCACGGTGAAACATTTCATCCAAGGAAACTGCAATTCTTGTATTCTTGCACTCTTATAATCCATCCAGCAAAAAGGGTCTGAATGGGCGTTAAATATTCATTTAACACATAATTTAGAAAAATTTTTATTCAGTAGAGAGTTCTCATTGTAAATGTATATTTCCAGTTTAGCAATATAAAGCAAGGAACAAAAGACAAGAAATGTCATTTTGATCATTCCTGGGAAGGAGACCCGTTTATAGACATGTTTCATTAAAGGTCATTGTGGCTTCAGCAGAAATTAATTTGTAATAAATTTCTTTAATTTTTTCATGATTTCATTTTCTGTAGAGAAGATGTCACATCAACATCATCCATAGTTTACTTCATTCACCATAGGGAGAGGACATCATATTCGTGCAGATTTCCATTTCACTAAAAAAGATACATAGAATTAAATACAGGAAACTGTCAAATTTTACGTTTATAATCTATTGTATACAAATTGCTGTGATGGGGTTCTTTTCTTAAAAATCTTACACAAATTTAGTTACAAAATTATAAAAAAAAAAAAAACTCAAAATTAAGGAGTTTCAGTTACTTACAAACAGCAATGCATAAATAGAGAGGAACTCACGATATACTGATTGTTTCGACTTGCTCATAAAAATTGTTCTAACTCTAATTTTCTGATTGGTTGTCTGATATCTGTTACCATGGTAACCATTGTATACAACTGGCACTGCATTTTTTTTCCAAGAAAGAACTATCTTATTATTGAAACAGAACCTTGACTAAATTTCTTTTTTTTAAATACAAATGGACACTCATTTATTTCTATGTTAAATTATTAAAAGGCCCTCTTCTGATTACTAACATTAGAACATTTTTGCAAAAGGTTATTTTTAGTGTACTATGGAATGTACTACCATAAGTTGGAAACAATTGCTCCTGTAAATCAACTTCACTCTTATGAACTTAATATTCTTACAAAGTGGTTATTGTTATCAGCAATGTCATAGATGCCTTAATTCTTAGTACGCATTATAGTATGGTAATTACGTCAAGTCTTTGCCTGCAGCATATTATTTACTCCTGTTGTGATGATAATTCAAAGAACTAGTGGCATTTTACTACTCTTACGAAATAGTTGCTTTGTATCACTATCTTGCAACTTTGTTCTGCAATATTTTGCATAACTTACTCTTCCACCTAATAATGTAAAAAAAAAATTGTCGGAATAGCTTACAACTGTAATGGTGTTGGGAGAATAATAATTATTTCTACATAAATGGAAAGGCATTAAAGTAAGTTTGTTTACAAGAGGGATGCCGTTGTTTCCATAGGTTGAGAACACATGCGAGAAAAGCAGATGACGTCTAGTAGTATCACCAATGTTCTAAAAATAAACAACTTTGGAAATATTTTAGTAATGGAAAATAACTTGATTTTATGTCAAGGCTTAATCTATGCACAGAAGTGATTTTTTACTGAGTTCCTTTTTTTTATGAAGTAGGTATTTATTTTAGTGTTCTCTTTAAACATAGGCTGTCATGTAAACACCTATGAGACGACCAGTCAGTGTTCGTTGTTTGTAGCCAATCGAAGCATAGTATATTTTTCCTGCTCAAATTAGCGGTCCTTCGAGAGTTACTCTGCCTTATGAGCTGCTGTTTTACTAAAGTATTTTGTGTGCACACTGCTGAATGACCACATGTTTTTTTAACTAACCTGTGGAAGAAAACTATACCAGTTTCTTAATGTTAGAAAAGTAGATCTTACAAAATAGAATCGAGAGTGACGAACCCCTGCCAATTTCTCTAACGGCAGAAATTTTCAGACATCGGGATAAACTGCAAAACTCTTTCCAAAAGAAGTCAAGAGTAAGCCGTAGAAAGTCAGCATTACGTTTTTAACTGTTTCATTCCTTTACCTGCCATAGAAATTTGCTTAGAAAGGGGGTACTGGCAGGTGCCGCTGTCGCAGGACTCAAGGCCCTTAAAAAGTTTTCTCCGTGCCCACCGGTCACTATCAGTGCAGGGTCATGCCCTCCGGCCTCAAGAAAGCTCCGAGCTGCTTTCAGCTGCGCAGTTTACCTAGACAACATAGTCGTCTTCGCCAAGACCCTGGGAGGAGCATCTACAAATCCTGGCACAAGTTTTAGAGACACTACAAAAGGGGTACCCAGGTGGTCAACCTAAAGAAGTGCCAATTTGGGGTGGCCGAGATTACCTATCTGGGTCACGTCGTTGTCAATGGCAATTTGATGCCAAAGCCATCAGGGAGGTGCCCTACCCTACAACGGTTCTTGGGGATGGTGCAATATTTCATGCGCTTTATCCTAAACTCTTGGAAGTAGCCACCCCCATAACCAACTTGTTCAAGGGGAACCAGCAATTTCACTGCACCTCAGAGAGCAAGAAGGCTTATGATCATCTCAAGGGAGTCCTAATCAGCAAACCAATATTAAGGACCCGTGACTACGACCAGCGGTAAGTGTTGTAAATTTTCATTCTAAATGAAATTCCATGAAGACAAGAGAGAATATATGTTAAAACCTTTGAGGAAAACACTGTACAAGGACATAATAAATTATTGTATTGAGAACTTTTGCGCGTAGTCTAAAATTCTTCCAGTGTTCTTTGCCTCCTCGGGTTTTCTCTTTTAGTTCGAATTGCAGATTTTGTGAATTATTTATGCTAATGTGGCGCAAGCTGCCACTGCAGTATTTGGCATCAAGGAAAGGAAATCAAAGTATTTTTTAAGGTTCATTTTGAGAATGATACATATTCAGGATATGATTTTAAAGATTTTTTTAATCCATATATATTTCAATTCTGCTTTATTTGTTTGTTTGTTTGTTTGTTAACAGGAATTTTGCAAAAAACTACGAAAGCATTTTCTACATAACAAAAATCCTAAAGGTGGAGCTTGTTGCTTGCAAACTCCAAATGTTCTTGCCATTAATAATATCAGTTTTATTAGTTGGTTTCAATAAAAGTTCTTTTAGATCAGCACAAAAATATCTGTGATTTACTTTGACTGTAGGAATATAATAATAAGAAAAGATGAAATCAGATGGGGCTTACCTAGACATTTATATTATATATCTGAATTATATATATATAGTACTATATATACCCACACACACACACTATATATATATAATATATATATATATATATATATATATATATATATATATATATATATATATATATATATATATATATATATATATATATATATATATATATATATATATATATATATATATATATATTCTGCTATTCGCCCTCTCTGCATTATTTAGTAAAAATATCATTCTAACAAAGACAGGAAGCTCAGCAGGCAGAGGTAGGCTGTGTGTTTTCAAAAAAGTAACGTCTTTAGTAGCTGACAATGTAGCATTAGGGGCCTAACCCATAGGGAGGGTCTTACCAAGTAATCTCTAGTAAAAGTGGTCTTAAGCTTCCTTTTGCTCTGTCCTATGCATTCGGCGATGTTTTGTCAAATTTTCAGACTGCCGGAGGCATATAGGCATACTGATGCAGACAAACAGCCCAACGCTGCAGCCGCCCTGTTTTGACCCCGAAGGACGTCAGAGAGAAACTTGCTATTACGTGAAGCACATGTGATGTGTGTAACTAATTCTTTGTGCTTGCCCTCTTACTGTTTCATTGGTACTAGTGAGGCATAAAATGGGTAATTTCAAGACTTCTGATCGTCAGTTGCATTCGCAAGCAACCACGTCAACGGTACGTCAGAAATTTGACAGCTTCTTCGTCGATTTACTAGTATTCTTCCACTGTATTTCACCACAAGCTACAGGAACTGGGTATAATCAATTTTCTTTTATGAACTCTAGTGTAAGAATAATTAATATTGCCTAGTGACACTGTATAGCTATTCCCATGCAGGAAGTAGGAATAGGGAAAGTTAAATAGGTAAATTTCAGGCAGCCTTGTGTCTCGATCCCATTGTTTGGAAGAGAATAGCCTTTACCAGTACTAAAACTGTGTACGATGTATAGTAGTATAGCCATTCGTTGCATTATATTTTCTGACGGGAGCAGGAAAAATTGACTGTGTCAGATGCTGAACAATTGTTCATGTAATTTCCTCACTATCACTGCACATTCTTTTTTTTTTTGGGACTAATTGGGAAGTAAAGGGGTTTGATGTAATCCATTTGTTGCAGAGTAATCCATTATCCCATACATTGTTTCCCCGACTGGCAACCTTATTCAATTAAGTAATTGTCTGTCTTTGAGGTTAACTTTAGCTTTAATTGACAGGTTACGTGTGCTATTGGCAATGCAGGACCCCATAAATTACATTAATTAATTAATAAACTCATCAGCCAAGTCCCACATGTAACAATACATATATACAGTATATGTATATATATATATATATATATATATATATATATATATATATATATATATATACATATTCACGAAATGATCAAGTACCTGGTTATTACACAAGTATTAAATCCAAAAATTTACTTCACTTCAGCCAGATACCTGAAACCTCATAACAATAATATTACAACTGAACACTCTAAAGGTAACAGTGATCCCTTAAAACTTGCTTATCACCTGAAAAATCAATCTAAGTTTATCAAGTTTTGAGTGAGGTAATAACTGTTAAGCAATAAATATACTAGAGGGAAAGGGCATCACTCCATCAAACAACTATAATTGTTTCCCTGGTCTTCATTCACTTCCATATAAGGGAGGAGAACAAAACATGTTTATCACTTACCTTGTGCATACACAAACAACCCTATTCACTGGTGGTCAAAAATGAAACACTGTGCTTTTAAAACTTTAAATACAAAAGTTTATTTCTAACTTCAAAAGTTATAATTAGAATTCACAGTCTGAACAAATTTACTATTACTTGAAAACAACATAAGATTTAATTAATTCTTAAACAAGATTAATTCACAAAACTTTAATTTATCAAGAAATTACATTAACTAAGCAAAATTCAAACTGTTAAGATTTACTCCAAATTTGAAAAAGAAATCTTAACAATTGAAAATCAAAACAAATATACAATGTTAAAGTATCAACATATATAAAGTGTTAACTAAATAAATGTTAAATCACCAACACAAAAATTTGGGTAACTCTATGAAATTGTAAACACAAGAACACACAAAAGAAATGTAAAAACAAGAACATATAAAAATGCACAAAAAGTTTATCAGCAATAATTTCACTAAAGCCAAATTCTGTTTAAAGATTATATCTACCTTTTTTACCATAGTAACAAAATAAGTAAAGACCACTTTACTTATACAAGTTTCTGCATACCATTACACAACTTTTTTTCTTTTACAGCAGTAACACTTTTACCTAAGGACTGTTACACTATACTCTCTCTTATATCAGATTCTACCAAGGGGGCATTAAATATTATTAACAGTTTCCAAAAACTTATATGTTTGGGAGGTGACCATAATCTTACACTCTTCATGAAGAGGGGATGAAGAGGGAGAGAGAGAGAGAGAGAGAGAGAGAGAGAGAGAGAGAGTCTTTAGTCTCTATCTGAGAGAGGTTAAACCTGGGTTGCCAGTTGGGCATTTGTAGAGTCACCCTGGAAATCTTCCCTAGGAAGGAAAGAATAAACACAGTTTCTTTCTCTGAAGAGGAGAAAAAGATAAGGAAAATTATTCTCTGGCTCAGAGAACTCTGCCTCTTATCTAAATGATTGACAATTTCCTGTTTGAACTATAAACACATAGGCTTCTGGATAGGCAGCTTGTCATCCCACATCTCTTTAGCTAATAAATTCTTTTAAACTGGCCATGGTTATCAAACATGTCATCTCATCTCCCTTTAACTGATAACATAAGTTTTTTGGGTCTCTCTCAAACAGCATTCCCTGGGTCACCCACCTGAATAAACATTCATTTGTACACAATGCCTACAGGAAGACACATTTGTATCAAGGACCTGACATAGCATCTCCCATAAACACTGTCAGTCAATACATGACAAACACAAGAAAATATATGAGCATTGGAAATCTTCCTGGGAAAGAAATAATGAATATAAAAATATATATATATATAAATATATATATATAAATATATATATTTATATATATATCTATATCATATAATAGGGAAATATATATATATATATATATATATATATATATATATATATATATATATATATATATATATATATATATAATATATATATATATATATATATATATATATATATATATATATATAAATATATATATATATATATATATATATATATATATATATATATAACTATATATAAGTATATATATATATATATATATATATCTTATCTACGTCCTTTAATGATATATTTTCATATATATTCAAAGATTGACCAATTTCCTGTTTGGAGAACACTTGACTATAAAC
>NC_089794.1:49057041-49077041 GCF_040412425.1 Macrobrachium rosenbergii | reverse complement strand
TGCAAAAAATTGTAAATTCACTTTCACTGGTAATTTTTATGAACAATTATTTGTTATGGCTATAAGAAACCTGCTTTTCCCCCTTTTGTCTAATATCTACATGGAATTCTTTGACTGTAGACTTATTCCAAGAAATTTATTCTCTAAAGTATTTTGGGTTAGATATGTAGACGAGTGCTTTTGTATTGCAAAAGACAATGTAAATATCCCTGATTTCTTGGATACAATTAATAATCTTGTATTTCCATAAAATTCACAATAGAATATGAATAAAATAATTGTATCCCACTTTGGACGTCTTAGTTATTAGAATTAACACCAATTTTTGTTTTAAAGTATATAAGAAACCTACAAATAATTTGTCATATATTCATTTCTATTCTAACCATGCTAAACAAATTAAGGTTTCAACATTTTCCAGTAGGTGTCTTAGAGCTCTTAGAATTTGTAGTCCCTAGTTTTGGAAGATGAGTTTAAAATTATTGGTAAAATAGGAGATTCATTATGCTTTCCTTCATATTTTTGGAACTTTGTAAGAATAAAGCAAAAAAGACATTACAATCCAACCAGAGTTACCACAGAACTTAAGGATATTCTTTGTTTACCCTAATTTCATTCCTGCAATGCCCATTTTAAAAACCATTGATATTGATTTACTATTTAAATATAATAACATTTTGAAAAATAAGTTAATTAAGAATAGTCTACCAATTCAAACGATATTGCATATCGTATCCCTTGCAAAGAATGTAATAAGATATATATCAGCCAAGCATCAAAAGGACTAAAAGTGAGATGCTCCCAACACGAATATGCCCTTTCAAGAGGCCTAACAAACAATGGTATTTCAGATCATTGGGTTAAGACAGGCCATGCTATTAACTGGGATAAGTCATCGATAATCTGCAAGGTCAACAACCATCGGAAAAGGAATCTGCTGGAAACGGTGTTTATTGAAGCCACATGCACCAAGAATTTTAATCTCCACCCTAGATTATCCATGAATCTTTTGTCCTTGTCTTTTCTGTTTAAAGACCATACACCCAGATTAAGAAACTGTAATCCCACTCCCCTTCTCATTTTGTATATAAAGCTCTGACAACTACCTTTGTATTCAGTGTGAACTTGAAAATGTAGAATAAACTACGAAAGTACTTGTTCAAAGTCCTGTTTTCACTCACCTTCTTATGTGGATTTTATGATATACCTGTATATATATATATATATATATATATATATATATATATATATATATATATATATATATATATATATATATATATATATATATATATATATATATACATACACACATATATATATGTGTATATACACACACACACACATATATACACACACATATATATATATATATATATATATATATATATATATATATATATATATATACTTATCTTGCAAAAGAGAATGGCTTAAATGACATTACCTCTTTTTCTTATAATTTAGTAAAACAAATTCATTCCCACGGTTAACAACTAAAAATGATTTGTCAAAATTTCATCGAGACTACTGTTTTTACAATTATGAAATCTTATGCTTCTCTGTTTAAAATATTAGAATCCATTCATTATACGTCAAATAAAAATGTAATTGAACACTAAGTGTCGTGTCGTTGAATATTGACGCTTATACGTTTTTATTCAGACCAAATATCAACAAGATCTCCAGTGTAATAAGAGCTGTATAAAAAATTCCGAGTCGCAAAAAACAAATAATTACGTTGATGCTTTATGTTGTTTATTTTCAATAACATACTCAGAATACCTTCGATAAGTTATCAAAATTAAGGTGAGCTTTTATTTTCATATCGGGATATGAGCTCGGTCTCTTCTTTCACGCTTTGATTCATTAAATTGATCGATAAAATTATAACTGTACACTTGATACAGTTTTAGCACAAGGATATGCAATAACATTTCGTATTTACGTAAGTATATAATCTAAACTTTTCAGTCATTCCACCATATCATTGCCGAGTTAAACAAGGAAGATCATTTCACAAACATGCAATACGATATAATCCGCCAATTTCATAAAAACGCCGTCTGTTTGTTTGTTGGATAAATAATCTTTCAATCAACATGCGCAGCAATTATGACGACATCACTGCGCAAATATCTGATGCCAAATAAATGCATTCTATAGTCCCATGTTGTCTAAAAAGCAGCTGCCATTTATCAATCATAAATAATTAATGGACAGTCAATCACAATTAACTTCAATGGCATCGGCTGCCAATATTTCCCGTCATCTCTTAGATAAACATACTAAGCTTGTAGAGCAGCTAATGCAAGAAAATCAAGTTTCTAGGCTGCTAAAATTTCCCGTCACCTATAAAACGAACACACTAAGCTTTCAATACTACCATAGCTCAGTGAAAACATTTATAAAACCATTGGAACCAGCTGCCATTTTCTTACACCTTACGGAAACCCACAACATAGGCTCTGCAGTAGAGCAGCTTATGCAAGAAACTAAGTTTGTCAACATAAAACTGAGTTATGATCAGCTCATTATAGCCAATCCTTTTTCCATTTTGCAACAAAAGCCTCTCTGCATATGCTTTTGTGTGGTACAAACATATCCCAACAGCCTTCAAGTATTAAATGTTATACTTCACTCTATCAATAACTTTCTAAGGTAAAGTTTTCGATTTCTAGTTCTTATTAATTGACGATATTGGTACGTTCAACGTAAGGATGACGATCAATAAGCAAAATATATTGCCTTTAAATGGCAACATCTTATTTTCTTTATTCTATTAAAACTGAATTGGAACACAAAAACAACGAATAAGAAAAACGTAAAGACTATCAAAGTGAAACAACGAGAAATCCCGGGAATGATTAAAATCTCTCTTCCTTATGAACACAACAGTGTAGTCAGTCCACACTTTGCTGAAGTCAATATTACCATGGAGTTTTTTGTAAAGGGAAGTAATTGTATCATACTCGTATATGTGATTTTTGTTGAAAGTCTTCTCTTATTTTACTGTAGGATTTCTTTCTTCCTTTACTTAACTTTGGAGATGAAATTACAGAATCCAACAAATGCCTTAGCTTTTCACTATGATTTCCAAACAAAAAGGTTGTTTTATAATTTCAGACTTGCCCTCTGATTAGCCTGTAGACCCCTCTCTCTCTCTCTCTCTCTCTCTCTCTCTCTCTCTCTCTCTCTCTCTCTCTCTCTCTCTCTCTCTCTCAGAGAGAGAGACTGAAAGCTTTGAGGAGCACGTAAAACCACTCCCCAAAATTAGGAGACGGGTCTTTATATTTAAAAAAAGTACTTTTTCGTTCGAAAATTATAATAAAAACAAATTCATTATAAACTTTAGTCACATTTCTCACTAACGAAGTCTGGAAAATTTAATGAACGCTGCTGGCAGTCTCCAAGTTAAGAAATACATTTCCTGAACTTATTTATACGAGGAGTATCCTGTTATACGTAACTAAGAATGAAATTCGTGCAATAAATGTGAAACAATGATTACACATCAATAATTGCTGAAACTGCTCTCATTTTAATTGAGACATGTCTTCCAAAAATGTTATACCCTCTCAGCATTTATCTGTTTATCTATCTGTTTATCTATCTGTCTATCTACCTATCTATATATATATAAATATATATATATATTATATATATATATATATATATATATATATATATATATATATATATATATATATATATATATATATATATATTCTAAAGTTGATTTACAAACATCAAAGTACTCATGCAGTAAATTGCTCAAAACATGCTATCATTTTGGCTAGAACATTCAATCATTTTTATTTTTTGAAGAGATCATAGTGTGAACGCAACGTTTGAAGAGTTTCATTATGACAGCACCATCAATGTGAAAGACGTATGAAAGCAATTCAACTTTATCAGTGACGGTTATCTTACCTGTTCACTAAAATTCACCTAAATGTAAAACGCAACGAGAACACAAGGAATAAAATACAAAAGTTTTTCTATATCCCTCGACAATAAAAAAAGAGAAAACCTTCCTATTTACATTGCAATAAAATCCATACAGGTGTTCAATATTCGCACATCCCTTTTTCAATCTTTTATTGAATTATTTTAGTTTTCGTTTTGAAATTTTTTTTTTTCGCTTTTGTTAAGGTTGTCACTAGAGTACTTTTTATTTTTTCTTCCCTTGATTGAATTGCTTTTCTGAATGGAACTCTTGTTGTTTTCTGTAAAACAGTTTCCATTATTATTGATGATTTTATTACCAAGGCTTATCATTGCTTACTTTTTATACTGGCCGTTTATGAACTTCCCACCCCCATATTTTTCTTGTTTACTATAAAATTGTCATTACGTCTTACGGCACCTCTCATCCCTGTAGTAACATTCGTTGAAATAATATCTCTGGACATATTGCTTCACTGTGCCACGTGATACCTTTCATGTCTTTTACATAATTGTTTTTGTAGCTTCTGTTACCATTTTGATGATAATGTATCCTTTATATTGCTGATTTATTGTAAGATTTTCTACTCTTATTGTCAAGATCTATATTCGCTCTTCTAACTTCGTTGCCTTGAAGTAAATAAACATTTTCTCGATTCCTGTAAATTAAAAAAAGTACACAAACAATCACACATTTATTTACTAATTTCTCTTCTTCCTCTGAGAAAGATGAGAACGAGATAAAACGGAGGTGACCCACTCAAATAGAAAACAAATGTATACAAAACACTTATAGACAAATTAAACCTTCTTAAGGGGTTTATTAGACCAAAACACCGAAAGAGCGTATCTTAAATAGCCACATAGTTTCTTTGACAGACACTTTCACACAAAAATTCAATAAACTTAACAACGAAATAATTGAAAATATTGCTGTCAAGAACAGTTGCTTCCAAAGAAGAGGTCATGTATAAAAGGCCTTACTTAAATAAGCCAAAGTGGAAAAGTGGTTAAAAGTAAATTTTATATGACACCATATCTCTCAAACTCAGTCAAGAGATTGATCTAGGGCAGTATTCCGGAATGATTATTACAGTCTTCGAGCAGGAGTCCAACCTGGGCTTAATGGAGGCTATGAGAGGCAAAATCGAGAATCTGGAGTTCATGCGTCTTGTCCTCCAGATTCTCCAGTCATTTGGTATGGCTCCATTCTCTTGGTCCGTCTCAAAGAATTTTTATTTCTCTCAGTCCTTCACAATATTTGTTCCTTACTTAAAAACTTTACCTATTACTCACCATAATCATTATCACTATAATCTTTTTCTTCATCTTTCTCCTATTACATAATGATTTTAGTTATGCTATATCACCATATATTTACCCCTGAATCTTGCAAGATAGTATTGGCATATTTATTATGCAGTCATTTGCTTTTTATAAGCCTGCTCCTTTTCTTCCAGTTTAATATAGCATCTGGTTTTGGATTACTAAACTGATCAGCTGATATTCAACTGTTGATAAGTGAGTTGTATTACTATATTTATTTTTTATTCTAAACCAAATCTGATTCTTTTATTTAAAGAGTCATTCCTACCATTTTTTCTTTATTTCTGTTTTATAGAATTCACAAAGGCTATGGTAATATGTTAAAGTCGTTCTTCTAAACATGGTGTGATCTGGAGTGATCCATGACGGGCCAAAGTAATTTAAAAGATTTTCGGAGCTTGTCCCATGCCTGCTCGAAGATCGATGAATAGGGTCGGTCTGGAAGTGACAGTGATAAAGATCTACCGTTCCCCGATAGACTCCAAAGGCTTAATATACATTTTACACAGGACACCTCTTGCTCGTTAGTATGGACCTCTGATGCTATGGAAATATTCACCAAGATTTTGTTGTAAATGCGGGTAATAGCTCTATGTGTGTAATTTTACTCTTGTTTTCTTTAAAAAGTGACTGTGTACGTCTTTGTACTACTGCAATTCTGATACATGTACGAATATATATATATATATATATATATATATATATATATATATATATATATATATATATATATATATATATATATATATATATATATATATATATATATATATATATATATATATATATATATATATATATAAATATATATATAAATATATATATATATATATAAATATATATATATATATATATATAGATATATATATATATATATATATATATATATATATATATATATATATATATAAAACTAAACGACCAACCAGGAGCTGCCTGGAAAAACTCTGAACTATGGGTAGGCCTGTTAAAATTCTGAATAACGGTCTACGAGTAGTGGGAGGGAAGAGGAAAGGGGGAGGTAGAGGAAAAATCGAAGGAGGGGAAAAGGAGAAAGAAGTGAGGAGACAGAGGAGGAGAGGGGAATGGGGAAGGGGAGGGGGAGGGGAAGAGAAAGGTAGGGGAAGGGGTAGGCGAGAGGTATGAAGGGGTGAATAGTAAGGGGGAGAGGGAAGGGAGGAGAAAGGGATAGGGGTAGAGGGAAGGGGGAGGGGAAAAAGAAGGGAAGAGGGATGGGGTGGGGAACTGGGAGGAGGATGGGCAGGGGAGGGTGAGGGGGAAAATAAAGAGGGAGAGGAAATTACATTCCCCTATTAGAAAAGAATAAACGACATCACTGAACAAAGACAATAAATAAAAAAATCTTATACTTCTACACACGTGCTCAGGTGTGTCTGTGTATTTGTGTGTTGGGGGAGGGGGATGTGAAAGAAGATCTGTCTCCTATTCAACAGTAGACAGACCTTTAATCTATTACGTGAAATTCACTACACAACAAAAAGAAGGAGATTCGTTCTAGATATGATGATGGTAATACCTCAAGGTACTTAAGAATTTGTATTTTACTGACAATGTATAATTAAAGTACGTTTGGCTTAAGATGAACACTGAAAAAAATGTAGTAATTTTGTCGTGATTAATTTTTTAATGAGGTAGTAGATCTGTCAGAAGCATTTGGTCCACTAATACGCATGCACGGATGGTGATGAATTAGTTCTTGATCTCCAAAGTTGCATTCGTAACCACGAAGTTTTTTTATGGATTAAGTACTTAGATATGATGATGGTAATACCACAAGGTACTCAAGAATTTGCATTTTACTGGCTGGGTATGATTAAGATACGCTGGACTTAAGATGAACACCGAAAAAATGTGTTAATTTCGACCCGAGTAGTTTTTTAATGAGGTGGTAAGCCTGTCACAGAAACATTTAGTCTGTTACTACCTTTTTCTGTGGCGAGAATTGAAAGGGCTGACTGGTGTGGTGGGAGAAGTTATATATTGAATTACATTGCTTTATGACTGAATGAAAGAAATTCTAATACAGTCAAACAAACCTGTTTAATTTTTTGGATGTACTAAACTGATTATACTGTAGGGTTTGCAGTGGGAGGAATTTAATGAGTGATATATGGCAACGATTCCTTGCACATAGCAGTGGAAGAGAAACTGGAACTTTGTCGTGTTCCTCTAGTTTTACTCCCTGTAGGTTTTCAATGTTGATTTTATCGAGGTAATAAACAATTATATTAATAATGCTCGTAAATTATTATCAAAATTCATGTAAATTCTGATAAAAAAATTTACGTTATAGGGGATTTGGATTTATTGTTGTAGGTTAATCATACATCTGACAGCTCTTGGAAGAAAAGGTGGAGAGTCAGGTGAAAAATGAGAATTAGCCCATAAAGCACTGAAGGAAAAGGTAACGCGAAAAAGAAAATTTCATTTGTTTTGTCTGTGCTTGTATGTCACGGGGCAGGGGTTTGATTTTGAGTTATAAATCATTCTGGGGTGACAGAGGCTGTGTGCCAAATTTTGTATGGGTCTGTCAAGCGGGTCAGATTTCTATAGCATCCAAACAAATGTATAAACATTCACTTATATATATATGTGTGTGTGTGTGTGTATGTGTGTGTATACATAGAGAGAGAGAGAGAGAGAGAGAGAGAGAGAGAGAGAGAGCATACAAATATATTATTAAAGATGCTTTTCTGTCACCACAGTAATACCTGGATAAAAGGGATAGACAGCACAGTAATATCTGGATAAAGGGACCAGTCACCACAGTAATACCAGGATAAAGGGACAGACACCAAAGTAATGCCTGGTTAAAGGTGACAGACAGCACAGTAAAACCTGCATAAAAGGGAGAGTTACCACAGTATTACCTGGATAAAAGGGACAGTCGCCACAGTAATACCTGGATAATGGAGACAGTCACTACAGTATTAACTGGATAAAAAGGATAGTCACTACAGTAATACCTAGATAAAAGGGATAGTCACCACAGTAATCTATATATATAAAAATGTATGGATGTATGTGTGTATGTTCTAGCATAACTCTGAAACGCATGGAGCAATTTCCACCAAACTTTGTATACATATGACTTACTATCTTGAAAAGAATACTGTGGGGGTAAGACATTACTAGCACCAAAGGACACAAAAGGGGTTGGGGGTGGGAAGGGCTTCCCAGAAATGGGGATTATCTGGAAAAGAGTACTGTGGGTGGGGGTTAGACATCACTGGCACCAAAGGGTGGGGGGTGGGAAGGAGGTGACATGTAAAATAACCGAAAACGACAGATATTAGTGTCTAATCCATAATTTTAGAGGTCACTGAGATGAATAGTCACAATTCTGATGCCATTCAAGTCCACGTTCAGCCCCAATAGGAATGTGGGGGCGAAGGGGTGAAAAATAGAATGTCTAATCCATAGTTTTCGAGGTCACTAAGATGAATAGTCACACTCCCGATGCCATTTAAGTCCAAGTTCACCCCCAATAATAATGGGGGGGGGGTGAGAAGGGTGAAATATAAAATGGCAAAAATGTTGGGCAATGCAATTGAAGGAACTGTCTTAGCAGGAAAGGGAGAAAGTGATAGGGAGAGTGAGAGGGACAGGAAGTGAGAGAGAGTGTAGGGGGGTGTTAGGAAGAGAGAGAGAGAGAGAGAGAGAGAGAGAGAGAGAGAGAGAGAGAGAGAGAGTTTATCAGTTGTCATTCAGAGTTTTCACCACAGTAATATCTGGATGAAAGGGACAGTTAACACAGCAATAACTGGATAAAGGGAATAATCACCACATAGTACCTGGATAAAAGGGACAGACAGCACAGTAATACCTGGTTAAAGGTGACAAACAGCACAGTAATTCCTGGATAAAAGGGACAGTCACCACGGTAATACCGGGATAAAAGGGACAGTCAGCACAGTACTACCTGGATAAAAAGAACAGCCAGCACAGTAATACCTGGTTAAAGGGGACAGGAAGTACAGCAATACATGTTTAAAGGAGACAGTCACTACAGTAATACCTGGATAAAAGGGACAAATAACACAGTAATACCTGGATAAAAGGGACAGATAACACAGTAATACCTGGTTAAAGGTGTCAGACAGCACAGTAATACCTGGATAAAAGGGACAGTCACCACAGTAATGCCTAGATAAAAGGGACAGTCACCACAGTAAAACCTGGATAAAACAGACAGTCAGTACAGCAATACCTGGATAAAAGGAACAGTCGCTACAGTAATACCTGGATAAAAGGGGCAGCCAGAAGACAGTCCAGTAATAACTGGATAAAAGGGACAGTCACCACAGTAATACCTGGATAGAAGGGACAGTCACCACAGTAATACTTGGATAAAATGGACAGTCATCACAGTAATACTTGCATAAAATGGACAGACAGTACAATAATATCTGGTGTAATGGCCTCTTTGACCACCACACAATAAACACTTCCAATATTCACCACACAGAAACGAAGTCCACAATGGGTGGAATCGTGCCAAATAAATTAATGCGTGCAAGAGGATTCAAGGGGAACAAAAAAAAAAAAAAAAAACACTGAGAAAAACCACTTAATATTTAATACATAAACATCAGACAGAAATGACGCCTGACCCTCATAATACATAAGTATCATAAAACACAAACACCTTTACATATAATTATCAAAAACACACTTATACCATCAATGAAAGAAAGCAACACATTCATGCTGAAAAATGGGGCCCAAAAAGTAGGAGAGGGTCAAAAAGAAAGAATAACCTAATACATACAGGCTAAGTAAACCATACAAAAAAGGGCTTCGGTATATATCGTCGTGATCTCCCCAAGACGTTAAGCAATTCTTGCAACATCACATATATCAAGCTCCACGTCTGGAGCAAAACCCAGGTAGGTTGGGATGACAGGGCCCAGACAGTAGTAATGCCCAAAAACGCCGTGGTCTTGTCAAACTGATGACCTCACCAGGTAAGGTGATTCCTTACCATAAATCAGAGAGGTCCCCTTCGCAGTTTAACTGAACCACGGGCGAAGATGGTTGAGCAGCAGATCCTCCAAGTATTGAGGAGGACAGCCAAATCAATAAGGATTTGGGAACAATCAAATCAATAGGGGCAGGTGCTACCAACGTCAAATGCAGTGTTCCAAAGCAGTAGCAAACAAAAAAAACTCAACCAATCCAGACGCCTTGAGGTGATGGCTCAAAAACAGACTCTTGCCGTTCATCACGGGACCAAAAACAATACCTCTCAAAGAGGTGAGGCATTGACTGCAATATTTGAAAAGAGAAAAGAAAAATGTAACTGCTTGTTTATATATAACAGGCCGGTGATGAGGATAAACAACGTCCTTACAAAACACTGGCTAGGTGGCTTAATATAGAACTTACAGAAATACAATTAAATAAAAGTAATTCAATAAGTCAACAAGGCCCACCCCTCACCTAACAGAAAAAAAATTACAACAATAAATTTATCTCAAAGTTTACCTTAAATGGGAATTCAATCAAAAATTAAATTAACTTAACAGAGTGACATGAAATGAAAAAAAGTTAACATAAAATAGCAAAGTACTTACAGTAGGTAAAATTATCACACAATGATAATTCAGAATAGCATAGATTAATATGCAATACAAGACTAAGCCTAAAAACAATGCTTACAAAACGTATTACATTTCAACATAGTTTTTACAAATAAGTGCATAAATGGTGTGTAAACCAAAATTCCTGGAAACTCAAAAATGGGGTGGCAAGAACAAAGATTAGCAGATTCACAGCTAACAACCTATGTACAGATGTTGCTAATACCACATTAATATTAACACCTAACAGGAGTTTTCAACCCAAAACCTACAAAACACCTTCGCAACTCAATGCACATCATAATAGTTGAGCTAACACGAACTACACAAATGAGTTTACACTTCAACATTTAATATCACCAACCCGGCTTCCAAGTTCAGGCCATAGCGTCTTTTTCCACATACAACACTGTCTATATACCAGTGATTCACTGCACTCATTATTATGGAGCGTCCTATAGAAATACATTATTTATATACCAGTGATTCACTGCGCTCACTATTACGGAGCGTCCTATAAAAAATATACACACACCAACCCAGAACGACACAGAGGAGACCAGCACAGGCCTCCCCTGCGCAAGACAAACACGCAGAAATTAGTGTTGTGTAGTTATAAGCCTGAAAACTAAACCACATGATTAATTAATATTATACAACCGCTTAAACTCATAATTAACCTTAATCTTACGTAAATCTTAACCCAAAACTTAAAAGTATTACATCATTACATCGCCATAAACATAAGGACGACAGAAAATACAATTAAGGTTGTTACACACTAAATATAACTTCATCTCACTTACCCATGCATAAACTTGCTCCTTCAGCACACATACCGTAATTAGAACGATACAGAGATTACCTGGTTACCTGCATAGGCCTCTATTATTATACCTGAATCACTTAGCCTTATTCAACAATGCGTGATAATGCATCAGCGACAATATCATCTTTATCTGGAATATGGGCAAATTCCAGATTCCATTCGAGTAGTAAGAGACTCCAACGCATTAATCGTTGGTTTTTATTTCTAAACCTATTAAGAAATATTAAAGGAATTGTGGTCTGTTAGTATTCTGACAGGAGAACCTGTGGAAGAAAGATAAACCTGAAAATGGTTAACAGCCAAAATTAGAGCTAATGTCTCTTTCTCCACTGTGGAATACCTACATTGGGTGAGGGACAATTTTTTTGGAAAGGAACGTAACAGGATGAGAATCTCCTGTTCGTCCTTTGTAATAACACCGCTCCAACACCGACATCATTTGCATCAGTGGCAAGCGAGAATGGAATGTCAAAATCTTTGGCTTTCAAAATTGGGAAATTAATTAATACCTGTTTTAATTGTTCGAACGCATTTTGAGTCTCATTAGTCTAATTAAACAATTCATTTTTATGTGATAGATTAATCAGAAGTTCAGCAATATCAGAAAAATTCTTAACAAACCTGCGGTAAGAACCCTATCAAACCAAGGAATTTTCTGACATCCCTCCGACACTTAGGAATTTCTATATACTTAACCGACTCAGCATTTGCTTGCTTGGGAGCAACCTTACCACAACCAACTTCATGACCCAAATATACCACTTTGCTTTAGCAAACTCGTTTTTTTTTTTAATTGATTACCAAACCAGCTTTTTTTCAAAACCTCAAACAATTCTCTAATACGTTTTAGATGGGTGTCCCAGTCACCACTATAAGTTACTATATCGTCACCCTCTGGAAGAGAAAATCCCTCATTATTATTATAACTGACGACTTCCCCCACAGTTGCTACGGGAATAACTTTCTCACGTTCCCTATATGCATGCCTTCGACATATTTATATGACAAAGCTAAAATGGTTTCCTTCTCTCAGGTGTTTCTACCAAATAATTGACATCACTAACTTTTTTCAAAATTTTCCATGGACCTGAAAAAGCTTTTAATGGATTTCCTAGAATGGGTGATAAAACCAATACTTTATCACCAACCGCAAAGTCACGTGCTTTAGCCCTTCTGTCAAAAAAGTACTTTTATTTTTTGACTACACAATAAATTTTCGCCGGCAAATTTCCAAACTTATCAACTTATCACCTAGAATAGACACATAATCTGAGAAATTAATTTCAGGCACGTCTCCCTCCCAGGATTCTCTTACCACATCAAGAGGTCCACGTATACAGTGACCAAACACAAGTCTAAAAGATGTAAAACCTAAAGACTGACTTGGGACAGAACGAAAAGCGAACAACAAACAAGGTAATTTCTTATCCCATTCGGAACCATTAAATAAACAATACTTCTTTATCATAGATTTCAGGGTTTGATGAAATCTTTCTAAAACTCTTTGACTTTTCGGATGACACGGAGAAGTTCCATGTTTAATATTTAGCTCTGCCATTTTACCTCCAAAATACCTACTTACAAAATTAGAACCACAATCAGACTGGATTATTTTAGACATCCCAAACCTGGTGAAAAAATCAATTAGTACATCAACAATTTTAACACTTACTATCGTCCGTAGAAGTATTGCCTCAGGGTATCGAGACATCTTATCCATTATAGTCAAAATACATTCATTTCCACTACGAGTCTTCGGTAAAGGACCAACAATATCAATAAAAACCTCCTTAAAAGATTCTGAGATAACAGGAATCGGATATAAAGGTGCTTTAGGTACTGGCTGGTTTGGCTTTCCTACCTTCTGACAGACATCACAACTATTTACAAATATCTTCACATCTGCCTTCAACTTTGGCCAGTAATAATTCATAAGCAACTCACCGGTAGTTTTTCGAGTACCAAAATGACCAGCCAAGCCATTCTCATGGGCTAAAGTCATTAGCTCATTCCTGTAAACAAAAGGAACCATAATTTGTCTCAAAACCTCATTATCACCATTATTAACATTCATAGGTCTACTTACCCTATGCAAAATATTCCTGATTATTTTAAATTTGGGGATAGTCAAATCAGATATCTCACCTGATTCTGTAGGACATGTCCCTTCTTATTGCAAAAGAAGCATGTTATTGTCTTTAACTTATCAGGGTTATGTGAATTTGAACCCCCTGTTACCACTGTTAGGAGAAGCACGAGAATTATTATAATAATAATTACCACTCCTATTCTGAACCTTATCATTATTATTATTACTCCTGCTCACTATCACCCATCCAGATTTCTCGCTTCCAGGTATCTCCCCTATCAAATTCTTATGAGAGAGGAGGTACTCATTACTAGCGATGGCTACTTCCTGCAGGGTATCAAGCTTCAACTCTTCGAGGTGCACCTTCAACTTATCAGGAACACACCTCTTAAACTCATTTACCATCATTAGTTCCTTCAATTTGTCAAAATCAGTGACTTCCTTCGACTTGAGCCAGTCGTCAGCATACTGCTCTTTACTCCTGGCAAACTACAAAAGTCCGATACCTATTTTTTTACAAGTTCCTGAAGAATTACCTATATGCTTCAGGGACAAGCTCATAGGCTTTCAATTGCCTTGACACTGTCATAGTAGGATGACAAATCCTCAGCCAGTGTTACATAGACCTTTTGTGCCCTGCCCAATAATTTACTTTGGATAAGAGGGGTCCAAAACTCCAATCTCAAGGCTATCCTTTCAAAGGACACAAAAAATTTGGCAACATTAACCTCCTGAAAGTTTGGGACAAACTTCAAGGCCTTAGCCAGATTAATACCGGGCACTGCAGACACATTATGGTGAGAAGAAGACGAAGAAGAAGAAGAACCACCATTTCTTGAAGGTTGTATGGCAAGCTCATGCTGTCTCTGCTTTTCTCTCTCCTCTGCTTTTAACCTTTGCAGATCAATTTCCATCTGCTTCAACCTTATCTGTCTGTCCAACACTTCTACAGTTACCACAGACAGTACCTCTTCTGACTGTTTATTCTCCTGTTTGTCTTTAGTTTTTATCTCTTTTACCTTTTCATATACCTCTAATAATAACAACCCTTTCCTCACCATAACTGGGTATTCAATATCCAAAAAATTTGCTACTACCTCAAAATCCTGCCTATTTAGTTCTGTAAGCCTGTCTTGCCACCCCTCTCCACTAAGGAGCTCCATTACATTTAAAGTAGCCATAATGCAAACGCACAAAAACCACACGATAAAAATTAGACCCAAAAATCACACACAACAAATTACCCAACACAATATTAGAGATGAAAATAGGCTGCCTAACCCAAAAACCCCAAGAATCAATCTTGCACACCAAGTGAATACTAAGGATCGAATAATCCTGGAAAGGTTACCAAATGTAATAGCCTCTTTGACCACCACACTTTAAACACTTCCATTATTTTTTAAACCAATATTCACCATACAGCAACAAAGTCCACAATGGGTGGAATCGTGCCAAATAATGTGTGCAAGAGGATTCAAGGGGGACAAAGTAACACAGAAAAACATTTAATATACAATACATAAACATCATACAGATATGACACCTGAACCTCTTAATACATAAGTATCCAAAAACACAAATACCCTAACATATAATTAACAAAAACACACTTATGCCATCAATGAAAGAAAGCAACACATCCATGCTGAAAAATGGGGCCCAGAAAGTAGGAGAGGGTCAAAAGGAAAGAATAACCTAACACAAACAGGCTAACTAAACCATACAAATAAGGCAAGGACTTCAGTATATATCGTCATGCTCTCCTCAAGACATTAAGCAAAGCTTGCAATATCACATATATCAAGCTCCATATCTGGAGCATAACCCAGGTAGGTTGGGATGACAGGGCCCAGACAGCAGTAATGCCCAAAAACGTCGTGATCTTGTCAAACTGATGACCTCACCAGGTAAAAGGGAATCACCTTATCAGAAGTCAGAGAGGTCCCCTTGGCAGTTGAACTGAACCAAGGGCGATGATGGGTGCAGAGCAGATTCTACACATATTGAAGAGGACAGCCAAATCAATAAGGATTTGGGAACAGTCAAATCAATAAGGGCAGGTGCTACCCGCATCAAATTCAGTGGTCCAAAGCAGTAGCAAACCCAGAAACAAACTTTCGCCTTTCATCATAGGACCAAAAACAATACCTCTCAATGCCAAACATTAGTGGAAGGTGTCTTATACACTGTGTCAAAGTACCATTTCGATCAAATAATCAATTTGAAAGATGCTTGAGAAAAACGATGACTTGTGGTCCCTGAAATGGATAGTAGTTTGATTCTTGCCTTCTTTCGCCTTTTTTTTTTTACTAAGCCGAAGGGTACTGCATGCGATTTCAGCTAAAAAAATTGTGGTCATGGCGAAAATTCGTACCATACAATGAATATATCAGTGATTTGGCTCGTAATTGTGTGTTAATTTCCATAAATACTCTTAATAATAATACCAATACCTGTAATTTTCTAAAATGAAAAATCCTCAGGTAAATGAGCCTTATAAAGAAATAACTCAAATTGATATGATCCAGGTTATCAGATGGTATAGGAAATATAGTTAAATGTGAAAAACGATTATACAAATAGACTACTGATGCTTTAACCTCGCAGTTCAAATGCAACATTTCTCTCATGAATCTTGTCAGATTAATCAAAGCAAAATCACTTTGGATTACATGAAGTACTTGTAATGATTACGGGCTCCAGATTAATTAAATGTGCATCCTGACAAAGCACGCAATAATCTACATCCATTCATTAGATTGATTCGAGAGTAATTTTATGAGCTCGCTCACCTTAGTGATATTTCATATGTATTATAAGCTTGTGTGAATAATGATGATAAATGTATATGAATAACCAGGCATACGAGAGCATAACTCTTGTGAATTTTATGATCAAAATAACTCCCGCGCTCTACTGCTCCTTTTGACAGAGTTTATGCAGAAAAGAATCTTTTGAGGCCTTACGACCAAAAAATAAAATTTCATTGCAAAGGAGGATTTCGCAATTGCTTTTACAAGAGAAAATATGTATATTTGTAGCAAAAATACAGATTCTTTCTCTTGTGAAAACTGATCTCTCTGTGTAATTAAGAAATTAAGTTTGTTAAGAAAGATACAAAAATGGTTGATTAAAATTATATCCTACCTAACAAGAATATCATTATTGTTTTTATTGAAATTGCTGATTGAATTTGCCAGTTTTAACGGAGTAGCAAAATAGCTATTTAATGTCATTTGCAAGTAAATTTACAGAAAATCACTTTGATTTTGTGACTGTTAACTGGTCTGATAAAGTACTCGATAACTCCAAGATGCAACTGTTAATCTCGAAGCGAATATTTATTACAATTTCAGGGAAAACTTTTTTAGGTATTTCCGTCACACGGAACGATAATGATTAATTTAACCTTACCTCGCATCTTGTTTAGAGGGACGAAAACATTTGCAAAACCTACCCTTTTGAATTAATCCTAAAAGGCCAAAATTATTCCATTAAGTAAATACGAGTATATAACTTTTTTCATTTAACCTTGCCGTTTTCTTCCTATAAAAGCCAAAAAGTATTTCAATAGTCAAACCAAATTCCAAAGTATTAAGCCATAAAAAATGTGATTTAATGAACTGGCTTAAACATATTATACATCATAAATTCTGACATAAAAACAAGTATTAAACAAAGGTTTAAAGTATTACATCGTCTTCTTTCAAACAGGTTAAAAAGCAACGGTGATTAAAACACGAAAGTGGAATGTCATAAAAGAGCTTAAAACCAGCTTTAATAATCATCAGAATAATTCCTATGAAATTATCTAAAAAAAAATTTTAAAACCTCTTGCGTTGTCTAATAAACCATCATAAAGCCTTTTACCGAGGTATTACTATTCTGTCTGTACCTTCTATCCGGGTATTACTGTGGTGACTGTCCCTTTTATCGAGGTATTATTCTGGTAACTGTCCCGTTTATCCGGGTATTATCGCGCTGTCTGTCACCTTTAACCAGGTATTACTGCATTGTCTGTCCCTTTTATCCAGGTATTACTGTGGTGGCTGTTCCTTTCATCCAGATATTACTGTGGTGACTGTCTTTTTTATCCAGATATTGCCGTGCAGTCCGTTCCTTTTACCCAGGTATTACTATGGTGACTGAAAAGCATTTTCTATAATATATTTCTATGGTCTCGAGTACATGAAATGAGGTATGATAAACCCATAGAGCTTATTTACACATAAGTTGAGTCAAAGGATGGCCACATGCCAAATTTTGTCTAGATCAGTCAAGCGGTTCGGATTTCTATAGCGCACAAACATACAAATGAACATACATACATACAAACATTCACTTTATACACACACACACACACACAATATATATATATATATATATATATATATATATATATATATATATATATATATATATATATATATATATATATATATATATATATATATATATATTGCTACGAATGTGCCTTAGATACACACTGGATTCTGGTCTGAAACGGATGATCGCAGGGAGTTCTTTACATTATCAAGGAATCTACTACATTTTAACTAAAACCTGACTAATAAGACTGGTTAAGGCAACTCTGTAGATGAATGAATCAAGGAAAACAATGTTGGCTTGGGCCTTCTTCATGTGAGGGAAGATTATGTAAACTCAAGGGTTCTCATAATCAATTATATTTACATAATAAAAAATTCCTAAATGCAAATCAACAATTAGATTTTATCAAGTGTACATTATATAAGGATAAAATAAGCTATGTTCATATCTATTTTTTCACGGGAAATTAACTAAACTAAATTATCCTATATCAACTGAATATTTTCTCCATTTTCTATAATAATTACTAATATTTTTAGTGTATATCCTCCATTTCAATATTCAGAGCCTCGATGGCTCAGTCGGTTACAGCAGCAGCTTCAGACTTCGTAGAGGTCTGTGGCGTGGTTCAAATCCGCAGACCAACTGATCAAAGAGGCGGACACTTTGCTATCCGTGTGGACATCCCAGGATTATATATGTAATCAGCGGATAGGTTTGCTTAAAAGCAAAATGGGTGTTACAGACTAAATACACACACAAACCAAAGCCACTACAACACCTTCTAAAAACATAACAAACATCTCACACGTCTCGAACTCTCGCCCTACCCACGCAACAACTTCGCTGCTGGGAAGAAAGGGCGTTGGGTCAGGTATGATACATGTAACATACGCTACCGGGTCTAAGCGATGTCAGGCAGGGCAGCCGATCGAGACTACAGGTCTACCCCAAAGCCAAATCAAAGTCCTTCAAAAGAAGGCATCAAAGCTTACCCCATACAAAAATGGGAAAAAGCACGTTAAAAGAAGAAGATCCTCCATTTCAATATTTAATTTATTTATTATTCATGCTATTTATTCCGACATTTCATACATATATGTATTTTTGAGGGACCCATTTTGGTTTCCCAGTGAATTTTTGTTTCCTGCTGAAAATCAAAGATTCAGCAGTTAAAAGAGATAATAAACATATTAGGCTAGACCTACCCCTGCCCCACCGATTACGCCTCACTGGCTTCTAGAGTTTTGTTATAGAGACATGCATGCGCACTCACACACACACACACACACATACACACACACACACACACACACACACACACATATATATATATATATATATATATATATATATATATATATATATATATATATATATATATATATTTATATATATAAGTACTCAGAACTCCTCATTAGGGCCATTCATCTTTTGTGAAGGGGGGAAAAGAGTTCGAGGACAAAGCTCAGAGCGAAATGCAATAGGGCTGGAATTGGTAGAAAGAGCTTTTTTGTGATTCATAGAATTTTGGTTTGAACTTTAGCAGAAGTTTTGGTAGAGAGTCCTCTCGCACACGAGGGGGAATAGAGGCAGGACCAGAAAAATATCAGCTTGGAAAAAATGCAAAGAAACATCAGAAAACTTATTGGAACAATATTGGCGTGTGCAATTGATTTCTAGGAACAGATGGGAAAAAGTAACGAAATAACAAAAAATTTATTTTTGTTTTTCTCTCTTGTCTCTTAGAATACTGAGCTTTCTTCTGAAAAATATATGTGATGTTAAAAATTCTCCACAAACAGCAATATGAAAACCAGTTGTAATATAAAACATGTGGCAAATTTATTTCTAGGTATGATTTTTTCTATTC
>NC_089794.1:49012041-49052041 GCF_040412425.1 Macrobrachium rosenbergii | reverse complement strand
AAACAAACTATTTCTTTTATATTAAATCCAAATTTAATCTGGACTAAAATGTCTCTTTTGTGGATTTAAATCCTGACTTAAATATATATATATATATATATATATATATATACATACATATATATGAGTAACATATCAGTTTCTTTCTATTTCAACCAGTCCTTATAGACAACTGGGTTCAATTTAAAAAGAATCTGAAAAATATCCTCACTTATATGGAGTCAGTTCCAATATTTCTCAAATGTTTTCTTTCAGTCTTCTTCTCAAAACTCTGCAGACTCTGTTTCGAATATCTGCACAGACCCGAGGTTAAGCATCAAGTGTCTTTATCTAGCCCAGGTTGTTGGCCTAAGGTGAACCAGTTTTAACTTGAGAGAGAGAGAGAGAGAGAGAGAGAGAGAGAGAAATTTCCTTGCATCATTCTTTAAGACTCACAATATTTTGTATTAACTTTACTGCATTTTACTTTTTTTTAATTTCACACCCTCAAATATCACCTAGGCCAATACGGACTTTATTATATCAAAAAATGAAAATAGTTATTTTTCTTTGAAAAAAACAAACTAATCACCATTTCTAAAAAGCTTTGTTGAAACATAAAAAGTCAATTTTCTTACAAACTTCTGAAGATTTATTACCCCAAATAATGCAGCCGATGTATTGATAAATGACCTATTTCTAAAGCAAATTTTAAAATCTGAACAAACGACCTGGCAGTTGGGACTCTCTCTCTCTCTCTCTCTCTCTCTCTCTCTCTCAGCAAGTTCATCACTCATTGCAGTATGAATTAGGAGTGGCTTTATAATATATATATATATACCATATATATGTGTGTGTATATATGTATATATATATATATATATATATTATGCGAATAAATAAATATTCATTAAAGATAAAAGGAAGAAAATCTGAAAACAAGTTGTTTCCTTTACAATTCACTTACCCTATTTCTATCAATATACTCATATATCTACGGCCTCGAATACCAGGAGAGAGAGAGTATTAAAAGTCCATTTCTGCCTCTCTAAAGCTCCCAAGCATCATTATTTTATGCCTTAACAATTTTCTACAATAAAGGTTCATTTTTGCACCCAAGTACCGCCTAAGCTTATGTGGATTTTAAATTAAAAATAAAGAGTAATAATAATTTATAAGCGTTAGGCTGTCAATTATACAAGAAAAAAATTATTAGTATTTTCTGAAAGTAATATAAGTACGTAAACATATGTATAACAGGTATTCTGAGTGAACAGGTATTGCTTGTTCAAGAATAACACTAATCTTTACTTCGTCAGGTGTAAATCAAATCAGGTCTTTGATGTAAATAAAATCCTGACCACGATATAGTGAAGACTTGAAAGGATTATCTCCAATTTATTGTAGTATCCTATTTCCAGGAAGTCTGTTCCTGTAGGATCTCATCCTTCTTCGAGTGGGAGTCAGGACGAAGCGTTAACAACACCATATTCAGCATCTGAATCTCACTCAGAAACAGTTCACCCAAAAATTCAGTCCAATTTTGTATACAATTTACTTTCAAAAAGGTCTTTTCAGTGTTCTGTCACATTGTCATGTTTGATATTGCATCTTGAATCATTATAATCCTGTTTTCAACTGCAGTTTTATCATATTTCAAATTAAATATCAGGAAGCAAAACGGCATTCGATGTGACCTGATCGCGTGAAGTTGTCTGTCTGTCTGTCTGTCTGTCTGTCTGTCTGTCTGTCTGTCTGTCTGTCTGTCTGTCTGTCTGTCTGTCTGTCTGTCTGTCCTCGTATTTTTCGAAGCCACTTATCGTAATGTGAACTTCCCGCTGTTTACAAAGTCTGCGGTTTATGATTGTTTACAATAATTGGACTTTCAGCTATACAGTAAATAGTGATTTCGTAGTTTCCCGTTTTCTGCTTCGGTGGTATGAAGTCATTTTCACACCATACATTTCACATACATTTCATAAAAATATAAAAATGGTTCGATTGTGTACCAGATTATTACACTAAACGTGTAAATTTTACCACAGAAATGCCTAAACATTAAATGCCTCCTAATTTGAAAAATGATTTTCGAAAAGAACCAACAACTGAATTCATTGTGATTTCCTACATTCAAATTAATCTGAAAATGCATTCTTAGAAAACAAAGTCACTCTCATTTTTCATTTTGGCAAAAACATTTTCAGATAAATGTAATGGTTTCAGTGTAAAACTAACAGTTTTGCATCCATGTACCGTTCGGATTGGACGATGTAAGTCCAGAGGTCCACATTCAACCAACCAGCAGTTATACTCGGTTTTTTTACCCAGGCACATTTACACCGAATCGCAGCGGTGTCACCAGCTCGAAAAGTTTCCTGCTAGCTGATTGGTTACCCGATATTTTTGTCGAATAGCATCGCTGCTTTCAAATAATTACCAAGTAATGTGAATCGAAACTTATTTACTAACTAAATTTCTCCCTCAGATATGTGTTTGTCAATAAATAATGTTAACGAATAAAAGAGATTATAAAGTTGTGATGGTAAGTCAAATTTAATAACAACACCATAAAGTCAACGACAGGACTTGTTTTCGGATGTACGCTGCATAATTTTTACTTTCTCATATTTTAACACCAATCAGGACTAAATTACACTAAGCATAGAAAAACATGTTATTATAAACTTTCTTTGAATACCAGGAGTCTACTAAAAACATGGAATTAATAAAACTCACTTTATTATCAGAAACTTCCGGGGGTAAAGGAACAGCCTGCATGGCCTGGCGGGAAAAACTATCACAGGTGATTGTCATTTACATTTTCTGATTTATGTCATTGCAGCTTACCTGATTTATGTCATTGCAGCTTTTTCCTGATTTATGTCATTGCAGGCACCTGGTTATGTCATTTTTGACTTTTTCCTGATTTGTATCATTGCAGCATTTTCCTGATTTACCTCATTGCCTTTCTGATTTATATCATTTGGCTTTCTGATTTATGTCATTGCAGCTTTTTCCTGATTTATGTCATTGCAGCATTTCCTGATTTATGTCATTGCAGATTTCCTGATTTATGTCATTCAGCATTTCCTGATTTATGTCATTGCAGCTTTTTCTGATTTATGTCATTGCAGCTTTCCTGATTTATGTCATTTGCAGCATTTTCTGGTTATGTCATTGCAGCATTTTCACCAATCCAATGTTTGGCATTTTCTGATTTGTGTCATTGCCTTTTTCTGATTTATGTCATTTTGGCTTTTCTGATTTATCTCATTGCAGCATTTTCCTGATTTATGTCATTGCAGCTTTTTCTGATTTATGTCATTGCAGCATTTTCCTGATTTATGTCATTGCAGCTTTTTCCTGATTTATGTCATTGCAGCTTTTTCCTGATTTATGTCATTGCAGCATTTTCCTGATTTATGTCATTGCAGCATTTTCCTGATTTATGTCATTGCAGCTTTTTCCTGATTTATGTAAATGTTGAAATCAGTGTTACGTTACTTAGATTACTTTAATGGCTATATCTGCAATGAAAAGTTTCTGTGCTTCTTTTTGTAGGTGCGTAATAAAATATATTTCGCAGACATTAACAACACTCTTTCATGTAAATTTGGCAGACAATGCGAGATAAGAAAACTTTTTCTTATTTTGCGTTCTGTTCAGGACACATATAAGATTAACACAGGTTTCTCTTGGATATTTTGAAGTAAAGAATATGTGACTAAGTAGAATATGTACCTATTCACATATATATTTCAGAAAATATGGCCCGCTACAATTTAAAGGACACATATATGCATTCATAGCTTCAATGCTTTAAGATGTGATGAAAGAATTTATGGAGTCAGATGGAAGTAGGTCGAGAGACTCGAGAGTAAAATCTTTGTCAATTCAGCAAATGGTTTTGATTCCTCAGCAATGTACCAGTCAGGTGATCTCCGAGTGTTATGTATATTCATTAATTACGTGCGTTAATTGATCTGATTGTGCCAAAATCTGCCTAAAAGTGAGTTTGATCGTTCATTAACGTGATAGAACTGCAGTTGTCTAGGCGTGGCTTTGGAGGATCCAGGCTTTGAGCGGCAGATAAGGTAGACTTTGAAATCTCTGTTTTATAGGGAGAAAGAAATTCAGACTTGTGATTTTTACCATGATTTTCTAATCATTATGAACTTTTGAACTGGTGTGGGAGATTTAATATGAATATTCATACCTCTTTCATATTATTATTTTGTCATGTTACGTTTGCCATATCTTGGCTATGCATTTTACACTTTCCATTATTGTGTTTTGCATTTCATATATTTTTGGGAGTTTTCTATCATGTTTGATTCTTCCGACAGATGTCTGTGGACAGATGTCGGTGGACAGTAATGGACTGTTTCGAAGACAACATGTAGTAGACTGTTTTGACATGACTAGTTATTGGTTTGGGGAGTATGTGTGAGTTTGGATATTTTCAGGCTATTAGCCATAGTGAGACTTCTTTAATTAGAAGTGTTTTGCAGTTCAGAGTTTAGTTATCTAACTCGATATTTCATTTATTATGCATTTTAATCTTTGCTTTGTTTTATTCATTTCTTGTTGGGTTATTTGAATAATAAACCTATTTTTGTAGAAACTATTGCGTTTCTTTAAATGGTCCATTTAATTGATTTGGTGAGAATGAGTCACGGTTCGGGTGGGTGAACTGAAACGATGAGAGAGAGAGAGAGAGGCGATACACAGAGAGAGAGAGGAGTGATACACGGAGAGAGAGAAAGAGGAGAAAAATAGATGTAAGTGTTGCCGTGAGCGAACGTTCATACGCTGTTTCCTGAATAAATGGTGGCAGCCGTGTCTGAATGAAATGGCGGCAGCGGGTGTCTTTTGATTTTAAATGGTGGCAGCATGATTTGTCATCTTTAATGATGGCGAAAAGGAGATTGCTAATAGACTAATTGGTAACGTTGATGCCCAAGGCATAGGCGACTTCACCTAAGAGCTAAGGCGACGGGTCAGTGTTGAATGACTGAGTAGGTCGTGATTACGTGTGAAATGCAGGAACCTTTTCCTTTTTTCCGTTCTATTCGAGTACTGGGAGTGAGGAGTTATGAAATAGATCTGGTTGATCTCTAGAGCAATTTTAGGTTAACAAAATACCCAAATAAGTGTGAATAGTGGCGATTGTGATTAATTCGCAAAGTGATGATTCAACTAGAAACGCGGCTAGGTGTCTTTTTGCTTCGCTGTCGAGTAGGCGTCACAGGTTAGCAAGTTGAGAGATAGATTACTTCGTTTCTGTTCAAGGTGGTAAAGTACATTCTCGTAGATTGCGCAGAACCCGTTACATTCTTCTTTTAGAGGTAACGTGCCTTTCTCTAGTGTTCTTTTTGGTTTCTCTTTTTATATTGTTACGCTCAGGGCGTGTGATTACTCACAAAATGCCGGACGATGCAGCAAGCACATCCCAATCAATTGTGGTGCATAAAGTGACGAACATTAGCGCGGGAATTACAAATTTTAAAGAGGGTTAGTTGAGGAAGCCAGCCCAAAACATAGAAGCTTTCATAGAGTCAGTGAACAATTATCTGAATTCCAAGAAAATTACGAATGGCGCTGAAGCTTTAACAGGGCTAAATCGTTTCTGGATTTAGATAAAGGAGATGATAACATGATCAGCCATGCAGTTCTCAGTAAACAAAGGAGTAAATTAGGTTGGAGGACGCACTGTGCAGAAGATTCTTATAATAATATATATATACAGTTCTTATAATAATATATATATATATATATATATATATATATATATATATATATATATAAGCCTGTGACAACTATGTGCTGGCCTGGTAAAGGCACATCCACTGCAGGTGCAATTGTGTCGACGTTGGAAGTTTACACAGTTGATAACAGTGGGTATCTGGCAGCATGCATTGTGCTTTCCTGACCCATGGCCTAAGTGTGGGATGTGGCAATCTTTGAACAGTGAACCAGTGTCGTCATGTTTCACAGAGAGGTGACACAGGTGAAGTGCATGTGTGTTGCACTCTCTGTGGTATTGTCTCAGAGGAACAGGCAACTACTTAGAACTTCCATTTTGGGGCTGGTATGATTTGCTGGTTGTGCAGTGCATGGGACCACCACTGGAAGATCTGTTTATTTGACGCCAAAAAAATGAGTGGCATATTTCATGAAACATACATCTTTCCAGACATATAGCAGTGCTTTGGTTGTTTGTTGAAATTTCTCATTACTCGTGCATTTATTCTGTTCTCTGTTTTAAATAGTTTCCAAAAACATATAAATACCATTACATGAATTTACATTATTTAAGATAAATATTTTGACTGTCATTGGTGTTCTTTTACATACTATGGGGCACATTTATTGGGTTATAGAATAATTAGTGACCTTTTACTGATTTAAGTTTGGAGAAGTCTGCTAGTCAGCAGTTTTGAAATGACACGAGAATCATTAATCTGAATGTTTGTGAATCAGAATTTCCTCTGATGAAAATTTCCATTTTATGAAAATTTTCAATTTTCTTAGGTCTGTAGGAGCTTTTGAACAGAAAAACTTTCGTTAAATTTAAAATAAAAAGCCTACTTTTTGTACCTCAGTGTTTAATGTTATAAAACATTTGTCTGGAGGATAGAATCAGTGGTAATGAGTATGACAAAGGAGAAGGAATTTGGACAAGGGTGGACCACAGCTGCCTTATTTTACTTATAAATATATTTCTTAAAAAGATTACAGCAAAAATATTATATTTAAAGACCTTAAATATCAAGTTAATCATTGATCATTTAAGTTAATCTATACAGCCATCATATATAAAGATATTATGAAAGTAATTTGATATTTCTATATATTATTATATCTCCAGAATCTATATATATATAACATGACGTCAGTGGTACTGTACAAGGCCGACAGAAAAGATTAAGATGAAAATGTCACTTTAAAGGTTTTCAATGCCCTCTTAACTTTTTAAAAAGGCAAAGGGCATTATGTTGCTTTTTAAATAATGTATGGTGTGAGAATATTACGATGTCAAAGCGATATTTCAAGTATGAAACAACAAAACTATTGCCCTAGGCTGTTATGGTGAAATAGTCATGAGCTATGATAAATATAAAACAAAAAGAAATATATATGTCAAGGTGATAGACTATTTTATCTCAAAAATCTAAAACTAGATACAAACATTACCTTAACATTTTGTGATTAAAGTAAATCAGAACGACAAAGAAAAAATGGATTTCTTCGCGTCACAGATAATCTTCAAAATGTTCTTCCCTTTCATTTGGATATCACCTTCAAATGTTAGCAATCAAAAAAAAAATTTTATTCCATTTTCTAGGTAAGAGGAACCTTTCCTTCTATTAGATTCCAAACTATTTTAACATTCCTTCCCAATTCCTATAGTTTGTAATAGCAAGATAGTTTTTTATTAGTTCTTCTGATGCTTAATATGTATATATAGTTATATATATATATGAAATATATATATATATATATATATTTATATATATATATATAAACATATATATATATATATATATATATATATATATTTTATATGTGTGTTCGTTAAACTATATTGGTATATTCAAATATTGCTCGGGATAAATTATGCTTTCAACATTCTCTTTATCCTTTGGTTGGATAGGCTTGAAATCAAAACCAAAAGACAGGATAAAGAGACATGACAAAGACAAGACAAGGCAGCACCTTGTTCAACTGGCTTCTTTATGGGAATTAATGAAGGAAAGCTAACTGTGTGTTGTATTGTGTCCAAAGGTTACCATGTCTCAACGGCTGATAGGTTAGTAAAGAACCTTTTGCAACAGGGGGAGTACTTCTAAGAAGGCCCTCTTTAGTTAGGTGTTATGATGGAGTCTCATTTTTCTTCTGTACTAATTAAAATACAAGTTCTTGTTATTCTTTCAGACTGCTAACTCGATTTGAACCTATGTTTTTAAACAGAGTGAATTTTGCTTGAAATTTTGTTCAGACAAAGTCCAGCCCCAAGCAGAGGAGAACCTGCTTGGTAGATTTCCCACCTTTTTTTTACTTACATGGATGCAAGTTTTTATTTTCCATTTTAACCTTTTATTTTGTTGCAAGTGCGCTCAAGCATCCTTCAGAGGGAAAAAAGTCTTGAAGATGGCAAGAAGAAACATTCCTTTGCCATTTCTTCCTGCAATTCTTTTCTTTTAATTTCCCCTTCGCAGCCATTGACTAAAGATTCTGGTCAGGTACCATATTTTAGGTATTGACATAATCAGTAACGTATTTATAATTTAGTATTGCCTAGTGAGATTACATCAATTTCCCTTTGCAGTTATTTGGATTAGGGAGACAACACTTCTTAATAGTTTTTAGGATAACAATGAATGGCAAGCCTTGGACCCTATCGAATGATCATACCACTGTCTGGAAGAGGAATAGCCTTTAATAATCTAGGAAACTACGTATGAGGGTGGTACTTAAACAGCTATCAGCTGTTGAGTTATAGAAGTTAATGTGAGGAGATTTTCTGTCCGAAATGGGACCGGTGGTGAAGCTCGTTAATGGCCGATATAGACCCATTTGGCTGTAAAAATCCATGCCTGTGTTGGAATGGGTGGGCGTCAGGAAGGAAAATTTTTGCTAGTCAATAATAAATCAAAATATACAATAACCCAGTTCTAACTGGCACCTAATCTAATTCAGTCAATTGTCTGTCTTTTGGGTAACTTCAGCCTTAATTGAGTTTGGGATTTTGTGGGTCTTCGGTATAACAGGCTGCTTTAATCACAGTAATTAATAAGTAAACTCATCCACCGAATGATATAATAACAGTGGTCAACTTCATACGATCTCCTAATTAATTCATGAGATAACGAACTTGGAAATCAAATTAAAACAAATTAATTTCAAAGAGAAAAGTCAGATCATATTAATTTCATGCTAAATTCTTCCAAATTAACAGGCCAAGGTATAATGCTCGGTAAGAATACCATTTTATAAAGAAATTAATCGTGGTAGGAGCTGTGCATTAACCTTGAAGCAGGTATAAGTTACAGCATTTACATTTAAGGGAACATTACCACATAAACATTGTAATTGGAAAACCAGCCATCTTAACTACATGAAGAGCCACTGAGCTCATGACATGCATGGATAATACCTCAGTGAGGCAAATATTTATCTTTTCAGAGCAAACATCATGTACAGAACAGTTAATTACAAATTGTAGTTCAGGCATTGTTATTGTAACATTGTAACTTTAGTTCATTGTCCTTTACGTTGGTACTACGGCCGTGTTCTAATAGGTTAGGTCATATAGATACCATTGAATTACCATTTGGCTAGGTCAGAACATCACGAGCATAAGTCGTTTGCTTGGTAATTAACCATGGCACCTTTAATAGTGTTAGGAGTCTGTAAAGTAATTGATTAAAAGCATATCCTTTCTAGAGTCAAGTAGATCCTTAGCTAGAGATTTTATAAAATTGCAAGGAAAAATCTGTTCAGGTTTAAGAGTAAAGTAATCGAGGTGAACAGCTTGATTAGTGACAGGTGACCTTCACGCCCGAATCTAGGAGAGCCTTTTTTAAAGGGGATCTTTACAAATTGTGCTGTTCAACTCTCTCCTTTTACAAATTTGATAGGATGGAGAATCAAACCAAAAGACAGGATAAAGACAAGACAAGACAAGGCAGCACCAAGGACTAAACTTCTTCCATGGGGCAAGGGAGGAAACAGCTTACTGTGTGTTGTTATTGTGTCCAAAGACCACCTGTCTCAGCAGCTGATAGATTAGTATTAGCAACCTATCCAACAGGGGTGGGGTTTCACCAGGCCCTCTTTAGTTAGGGTGTCTTGTAGTCTCTTTTTCCTCTGTACTATGTATCGGTGAGTTCTTGTTATTCTTTCAGACTGCCCGCAAGCTACGGTAGGATCGCTGTTTACAAAAACAACAGCGATCACGATTCCCGACCCAGGGTCAGAGAGAGTCCAGCCTCCAAGCAGAGGGCACACAACCATCAGTGGTCCCACCTTTTCTTTTTTTTTTTTCTTTATGTGGAACACATTAATACCATCAACAGACCATGGGCGTCAGTTGCAAGTGCGCTCAAGCATCCTTCGTAAGATAAGTCTGATGATGGCAATTACTCACCGTTCCTTTACCATTTCTTCCACTCCAATTCTTTTCTTTTAATTTCCCCCTTCGCAGCCATTGACTAAAGATTCTGGTGGTACCATATTTTCTGTATGAAGTCGAGTATACGAATTATAATTAGCACTGCCTGTGAGATTGCATAAGGTATCCCTTTGCAGTTATTAAAAAAAAACAACACTTCAGTAAAATAATACCAGGCAAACTTTTTGGACCCTGATCATACCACTGTTTGGAAGAGGAATAGCCTTTAATAATTCTGAGGAAACTTTTGTATGAGAGTGGTAAAGAGCTATCAGCTGTTGAGTTATGCAAGTTAATTATGGAAATATTTACTGTGTCCGAAAGGGAGACGGAAAAAAGCTGTTAATGGCTCATGTAGATCCCCTCACTGTAAAAATCCATTGTGTAGGAATTATTAGTCAATAATAAATCAAATATATACAGTAATCCAGTTCGAAACTGGCACCCTAATCTAATTCAGTTAATTGTCTGTCTTTTTGGAGTAACTCAGATTAATTGATAGGACACAAATGGGTCTTCAGATAGCAAGGTATGCTTTAATTGCAATAATTAATAACTAAACTCATGACCCCATAACGATATATATATATATATGATAATATAAATGGATGTGTGTATGTGTGGATGTGTATGTGTATGTTCCCGCATAACCCAGTCAGAAATGCATTGAGCAATTTCAACCAAACTTGGTATTCATATGACTTACTATCTGGGAAAGAATACTGTTGGGGTAAGACATCACTACACCAAAGGACACCAAAGTGGGGTGGAGGTGGGAGGGGTTTCCCTGAAACAGGGATGGTTCTGCCAGAAGACTTAATAACTTAATAAACTCTATGGGTTCATCATGCCTCATTTTGGTATACATATGACTTATTATCTAGAAAAGACCACTGTGGGGATAAGACATCACCATGGGGGGTTGGGGTGGTGGTGGGGGTGGGAAGGGGGTGAAATGTAGAAATACCCGAAAACAACAGATATTAGTGTCTAATCCATAGTTTTCGATGTCACTAAGATGAACAGTGACAGTTCCAATGCCATTTAAGTACAAATTCATCCCTGACAAGGGGTGTGTGAGAAGGGATAAAAAATAAAATGTCATAAATGACATATATTAGTGTCTATTCCATAGTTTTTCAGGTCGCTGAAATGAATGGTGACAGTCCCGATGCCATTTAAATACAAGTTCAGCCCTGACAGGAATGGGGGGGTGAGAAGGGGTGCAATATAAAATGTCAAAAATACTGGGTAATGTAACTGAAGCAAAAATAATCTTAAAGCAAAGGAAAGAATTTAGAGAGATCAGAGAGAGAGAGAGAGAGAGAGAGAGAGAGAGAAAGAGAGAGAGAGAGAGAGAGAGAGTATATTGGCTGTCATTCAGTTTTATGGCAGTGCATATTAGTCAGCTAATATATATATATATATATATATATATATATATATATATATATATATGGCTGCTACAATTTTAAAGGATTACATATATGCATTTCATAGCTTCAATGCTTTAAGATGTGATGAAAGAATTTTTGGAGTCAGATGGAACTAGGTTGAGAGACTCGATGTAAAATCTTTGTGTTCAGCAAATAGTTTGATTCTCAGCTATCTGCGTGAGAACCTCAGCAATGTTGCCGGTCAGGTGATCTTCCGAAGTGTTATGTATATTCGTGAGTACGTGCGTTAATTTGATCTAGATTATGCCAAAATCTGCCCTAAAAGTGAGTTTGATCGTTCATTAACGTGATAGAACTGCAGTTGTCTAGACGTAGCTTTGGAGAGGATCCAGGCTTTGAATCGGCAGATAAGGTAGAGTTTCAAATCTCTGTTTTTATGGGAGAAAATTGAACTTGTGATTTTTACCATGATTTTCTAATCATTATGAACTTTTGAACTGGTGTGGGAGATTTAATATGAATATTCATACCTCTTTTATATTATTATTTTGTTATGTTACGTTTGCCATATCTTGGCTATGCATTTTACACTTTCCATTATTGTGTTTTGCATTTCATATATTTTTGGGAGTTTTCTATCATGTTTAATTCTTCCGACAGATGTCTGTGGACATGTCGTGGACTGTGTGGACTGTTTCGAATAACATGTGGTAGACTGTTTTTTTGACATGACTTTATTATTGATTTGGGAGTATGTGTGAGTTTGGATATTTTCAGGCTATTAGCCATAGTGAGACTTCTTTAATCAGAAGTGTTTTGCAGTTCAGAGTTTAGTTATCTAACTCGATAATTCATTTATTATGCATTTTAATCTTTGCTTTGTTTTATTCATTTCTTGTTGGGTTATTTGAATAATAAACTTATTTTTGTAGAAACTATTGCGTTTCTTTAAATAGTCCATTTAATTGATTTGGTGAGAATGAGTGAGATTGGGTGAACTGAACTGAGAGAAACGATGAGAGAGAGAGAGAGAGGCGATACACAGAGAGAGAGAGAGAGAGAGAGAGAGAGAGAGAGAGAGAGAGAGAGAGAGAGAGAGAAAAGAGGAGAAAAATAGATGTGTTATCGTGAGCGAACGTTCATACGCCCGTTTCCTGAATAAAGATTGTTAGAGCACGTTACGTACACTTTCAAAAAAGTGTTAATTCTGTCCTCGTTACAGAAAAATGTTGGCAGCCTGGAATTAAATGGTGAATGAAATGGCTAGCGGGTGTCAGATTTTAAATGGTGGCAGCATGATTTTAATGTCTTTAATGATGGCGAAAGAGGGAGATTACTAATAGACTAATTGATAACGTTGATGCCCAAGGCATAGGCGACTTCACCTAAGAGCTAAGGCGACGAGTCAGTGTTGAATGACTGAGTGGGTCGTGATTACGCCCTAATATGGGGAACCTTTCTTCTTTTTTCCGTTTCTATTCGAGTACTGGGAGTGGGGAGTTGTGAAATAGATCTGGATGATCTCTAGAGCAATTTTGGGGTTAACAAAATACCCAAATAAGTGTGAATAGTGGCGATTGTGAGTTAATTACGCAAAATGATTATTCAACAAGAATCGCGCTGGGTGTCTTTTTGCTTCGTCGTCGAGTGGGTGACGCTACAGGCTGCACAGCTCTGTTTTCTGTTAGAAGTTGAGAGATAGGTGCTCTGTTTTCTGTTTCAAAATTGGTAAGTACCCCATTCTCGTAAGTTGCGCAGAACGCCGTTTTCTGTTCTTCTTTTTAGAGGGGTAACTTTGCCTTTCTCTAGTGTTCTTTTTGTTTCTCTTTTTATGTTGTTACGCTCAGGGCGTGTGATTACTCACAAAATGCCGGACGATGCAGCAAGCACATCCCAATCAATTGTGGTGCATAAAGTGACGAACATTAGTGCGGGAATTACAAATTTTAAAGGGCTTAGTTGACGGAAAGCCAACCCAAAATATAGAAACTTTCATTGAGTCAGTGAACAATTATCTGAATTCCAAGAAAATTACGAATGGCGCTGAAGCTTTAACAGAGGCTAAATCATTTCTGGATTTAGATAAAGGAGATATTGGGAAACGAGCACGCAGTTTCGGGTTCAGAAGGTGTAAAACTTGGAATGAACTGCAGAAATTTCTACGAGCTACTTATGGCGGAGTTCAACGTGAATGCGCAGTTCGAATTTGCGAGAGTTTCTCAAAATAAAGAAGGGCAATGATTCACTAGTCACATACAGTGCGAATTTATTTGATGCAGTAGTTGAGTTAAAGAAATCTATAACAGGCTCTCCATGGGTAACTGGAAATAATATCTCCTTAGATAATTTTGAAAGATTGTTACACTTTTGCTTGCCTTTTAACGTCGGTCCCAGATGTAATTGTAGATAGTTTTGATAAGAGAATTGATCAGGATACAGATGAATCCTTTTTGTTTGCACAGATTAACAAAAATCTAGCAAAATGCCCGACACTGGACAGTAGTTTTGTACAGGAGGTGCAAAGATGTCAGCTGCGGTTTCCAAACCACAGAATAATGATAGTCGCTCGCATTCGGGAAATGATGCAACAGCGAAGACATGTGCACGAGTAGAATCGAAGAAAATTCCAGAGAGATCAGTCACAACGATACGTTGTTTTAATTGTGATAAAATAGGCCATAGTAAATCAAATTGCAGAGTGAGATATTGTTCAGTTTGCAAATCTTCAGATCATGGATGGAGATTTTGCCCAGCCACAAAGAGTAGAGAATATTCAGGGAAGTCACGGGGAGGTTTTTCTAGATATGACAGGAGAATTCCACATGATGCAAGTTCTAGATACACAAAGGAACAGCAGAATTTTCACAAGATAAGTTCGAAAACGGACACAGGATAATGACTAATCAGGTCTTAGAGTCACTAGAACCTAGGCCGATTGTACGTGGATTCTCTAATGGCAATGAAATTTCTATTTTCATTGATTCTGGTAGCTCAGTTAACTTAGTAAATGCTGACCTTTTTCACTCGAGGTTTCCAGAGTGCAAATTAGTCCCTTCTAGTGAGACAGTGTGTGATGTACAAGCGAGGAAACTGAATATTTTAGGTTCGTCATTTCTTACGCTTTGTATCGGTGGAAAGACAATAGTAGAATCATTTTTGGTCATAGAAGGATTAGCCTTAGGTGAAATGGTTTTGCTAGGACACCCTTCTTGCATGCAACATAACATCAACATTCTTACGGGAGTTCAGGGATTACAATAGGTGAGTCAGGTTGTTTTGTTCCATATATACACAGGAAAAAAAACTGTGAGAAACCTAAGACACAGTCTGAGACATGTGTAACACATTCATTAGAGAGTGAAGATATTCCGCAAAGATCTTTCAAAGGATTTTTGTTGGAAGATATTGAATTGCAACCGCGAGTTCCTACATTGGTTAAAGTGTCGCTGAAAGAGAAAAATTTTCCTTCTCAAGTGTGCGTTGTTGAGGGAACCGAGAAATTCAAAGACGTTGTGAGTACGGTGTCAGTGAATGAAATTTCAGTCGCAGGCGTGACTTCAGTAGAATTAGTTAGCTATCAAGACTCAGTGAAAAATATCACAAGGGTACTTATGTAATTGATTTTGAAGAGTTTAATGAAGAGCATAAATTAGTGAGTTTTTTGTGGAGACGGGAATATGTTTCCTAACGAGGAGCAACAGTTCCGAAGTCAGGTTCTACATGAACATTTGGCTAAAGTTGATTATCCTGAATATTCAGATAAAGTAGAGAAAGTGTTGAAAGAATATCTAGATATCATTGCTTTGAAGGGAGATAAATTAGGAGTTACAGATGTTTTAGAACATTCAATCCGCCTAGAAAAGGGTACAAATCCCATATATATTCCAGCATATCGAATTCCTTTTAAGATCAGAGAAGAAGTAGAAAAAGAAGTTCAGAGGTGGGAGTCGGAAGGCATTATCAGACCGTCCAATTCTCCGTTTAATTTTCCTTTGCTTGCAGTTCCTAAGAAAGACGGTAGTATCAGAGTTTGTGTAGATTTTCGTAAATTGAATGAAAAAACATGCCCAGATAGATATCCGGTAGCTTGTTTGCCTGATTTGTTTGTTGAGATCGGTGGCAAGAATATATATTCATCTATAGATCTTATGCAAGGGTTTTTACAAGTTCCCTTTGTGAGAGTAGCCGTAAATATACAGCATTTTCGGTACCAAAGGGACATTACGAGTTTAATAGGATGCCTTTTGGATTACAAGGGTCCCCAATAACATTTACTAGACTGGTTAACACAGTACTTCATGGCTTGTTAGGAAAGTCGGTGTTTGTGTACATGGATGACATTCTCATATGCACAGATACAATTGAAGAACATCTAAAGGTGTTAAAAGAAGTCCTTAAGCGATTACGGTTCGCTGGATTAAAGGTCAAATTGGCCAAATGTGAGTTTCTGAAGAGAAAAATTGTCTATTTAGGACATGTTATCTCTAAAGAGGAGTTAGAGTGAATGATGAGAAAGTTAAAGCCATTGTGAATTTTCCAGTTCCCAAAACCAGGAAACAGATTCGTTCGTTCCTAGGTATGTCGGGTTTCTTTCGCCGTTTTGTGCGGAATTTTTTCTACAATAGCGTCTCCATTGACAGATTTGTTACGAGAAGACGTTAAGTTTGTTTGGGGTGATAGTCAACAATTAGCTTTTGAGAAGCTTAAGAACGCTTTGGTGAACCCACCAGTTTTGAAGTTTCAGATTTTAGTCAACCGTTCACCTTAGTGACTGACGCGAGTCAGGAAGGTATAGGTGCGTGTTTGATGCAGAAATTTGAAGGGAAATTACACCCAATTGCTTTTATAGCAGAAAGTTCAAAACGCGTGGTAGTAAAGAAAGGCTGATGTCAGTTGTGGACAGGGAGGCTTTCGCAGTCGTCTCTAGCCTTGTTCATTTTAAGATGTTGTTGTTGGGAAATAAAGTTGAGATTTTTACAGATCATCAACCGTTGTTGGAGCTTTTTAATAAGCCAAATTTGTCGCCCAAGAGAGCACGTTGGTTCCTAACATTGAGATTTTGATGCAAACCTCAAATACATTGAAGGTAAGCATAATGTAGTTGCAGATGCATTGAGCAGATATTTTCCGGTCGAGGATGAGGAAATACACACCGAATCCTGTGTGGGAGAAGAGAGTAAATATTTGGTGTCTAATGTCTCTGATATTAGTAGTTCTGAGAGATCGCATGTAGAGGACATACACGTTTCTACAGTGCATACTTCGGGGAGAAATAGTGAGTCGGCAGTCTCGGGAGAGATTGTTATTCGTGATAGTGAGAGTAACGCAGTGTGTTATATTACGGGTGAAAATGTCACTTGGGACATAGGCTTGCTGGAACAAAAGCAAGATGAAGATAAATTGTTGTCAGATGCTAAGGCATTTCTTAAGGGAGTTTCACCGAAGAAAGGGTATAAGTTGCCTTTTCTGGTCTAGAGTTGGAGAATAATTTATTGGTGAGAAAAGTTAAGTATAACTTATGAAGTACTCGAAGCATGGGTGAGATTACACAAATCATCGTGCCAGAGAGTCTAGTACCACAAGTTCTAGACATTGTACATTGTAAATTTGGTTCTCCTCATTTAGGTGTGGACAAGACGTATGAAAACGTCAGGTCAAAGTTCTTTTGGAAAAATATGTTTTCCGCAGTAGAAGCCTTTGTGAAGAAGTGCGCTATTTGCAATGCGAATAAGCCAGCGACGACAGTGTCGTGTCGTTTGGGTTCATATCCCATACCACATAGGCCGTTTCAGAGAGTGCATATGGATATTCTGGGTAACTTCTCAGAGTCCGCTTATGATTATAGACATTTATTAGTAGTTGTTGATGAGTTGACTCGCTTTGTCGAGATTTTCCCACTGAAATACAAATCAGCTGAGGAAGTTGCTATAGCGTTTTTAAGGGGATAATTTGTCGATATGGTGTTCCTGAATGTCTGATCACAGACAATGGTAGGGAGTTTATTAATAAGACTTTAGACGGTCTTGCTAATTTGTTGGGGATAAAGAAAGTATCTATAATCCCGTATAGACCTGAAGCGAATGGGGGTTGTGTGAGAGGGCGAATCGGAAAGTAATCGAAGCTTTGCGCATGACGGTGGGAGGTTCCGATACACATTGGGACAGATCTTTGGATGAAGTGCGATATAGTATCAATACTATGATGAATGACACAATTAAGATATCTCCAGCAGAAGCTTTGTATGGATACAAGTTGAAAGGACCTTTTGATTTGTTACCAGAGTGTGTTCAGGGTGATGTTACGGTCACTTCGTTGATAAATACAGCGAGAGAAAGATTTGCACGTATCAGTAAAGAACTTGAACTTAGTTCGCGTGCAATGGTAGAGAAAAGTAACGCGAAATCGAGGGGAGTAGCTTTTCGATGGGTGATAGAGTGTTTGTTAAAGTGAATGTTCGGAATGATCTGAATTATAAATTAAGTCCGAAGTTCCACGGACCTTTTGAGATTGTAGAGATCAAAAGAGGGAATAGATTTGTAGTTAAAGATGTAAACACTGGAGTGACGAAATTGACCCATATTTCGAAGTTGAAGAAAGTTGGGATGTAATGGAACATTTGTATATAGTCATGTAATGGAACGTTTGTATATAGTTAGAGGGATAAATGGGTTGATGTTTGTATATATATGATATTTTTTTTTTTTTTTTTTTGTCTCTTGTTCATTTTGGATGTTGAAGTTCTTAATCATTTGTTTTCGAATGATTTTGGGAATTGAGACATGGGCTAATTTCATACGAGATTTGACCCGTGTGTTAGTGTGTTATTGTGTTATGATGTGTTTTATCATCTGACGCAATATGTGTGTTGTTTAGATTTTTTTTTTTTTGGGAGGTACTTAGTATATCGGACCGAACAAGTCTGATCTTTTTTTCGGGTTGGGAGATCGTATTTGAGTATTTGGATTTTTTTTTTTCAGTTTCTTTTTTTTTTTAAATTAAGGGAGCTGTATTGTGAGTAATTATAGTTGTTAAGATCATGGGAGCGATTGCCATTACGTCAATTGCTATTTTGTTGAGAGTTAGTCAGGTGTTGCGAAATATTTGCTAACCGAGTAGAACTTTCATGTCTTTTACGAGATATGATACCTTTTATGTTTGGATAGGATTCTCGTTTTTTTTTCTGTTGATAGAATTTTTTTGTGAGTGAGTTCCGTAGAGTTGTTGTGCTTAATAGTGAGTTGACTGTGATTATTCTGAGATACAAACTTGGAATTAGTTCACATTGTGAGTGTTTGACTTTTGCATTAGTAGTTTTGTTTGGTTCAGTAACATGAAACCTTTTTTGTTATTAGACCTTTTTCGAGTGCTTTTGGAGACTCAGTAGTGACATGGGATGGATTAGAGACCATGTTCATTTTGGGAGATCAATATCAAGGTTCGGGAGTTGATTATAAGACAAGTTGTACTTTAGTTAGAGAGAAGTGTGTGTGTGACAGTAGTATTTTCCAGTTGCGAGTTGTGTCTGTGGGTGGTTGTGAATTATCATTAGTTCATGGACAGACTCCGACAGAATGTGACTTTAGACAGTTCCTGCGAGATTACCACATTGAGTCCACCAGTACTCTTCCTGCCGTGTTTTTACAAAGAGTGCAGTTACAATGATGTGCCAGAACAACAAGTCGACGATCATTCGTTCTTCGAGGATCCAAGCTGTTTGATGCTCATCCTGCAGAATGATGTCTACGGACTTTCTTGTACTTAGCCATGCTGTATTCAACAGTTCCGAGAAGATAATTATGCGTCATATGCATAACGAGCATTTGGTAGTGGCGGTACCTACAACCAAGGTGCCAATGACTGTTCCACCGTTGGAAGACATTGACGATTCCGTGATGTTCCAGTATCAGGAATATATTATGCCGACAATTTTAATTGTCTTAATAGCTGTTTTACTGATAATTCTTGTTGTGGGGGTAGTAAAGCTTATTCGTGTTTGTAAGATTACATGTAAAGGCTCTAAGAACTCAACCCCAGTGACTTTGGAAGTGCGTCATGAGAGCAGTCCTTAAAGCTGCAGTGCAGTAGACATTGCTAATTGAGCATAGCTCTATTCTGTTATGTTTTATACATATGCTTTTGTTTTAGTTTGCCGTTAAGGAGAGCGAGACGCTCTTATGTGGTGGCCAGCTCTATTTCAGAAAATATGGCTGCTACAATTTTAAAGGACACATATATGCATTTCATAGCTTCAATGCTTTAAGATGTGATGAAAGAATTTATGGAGTCAGATGGAACTAGGTCGAGAGACTCGAGGTAAAATCTTTGTGTTCAACAAATAGTTTGATTCCAGCAGCAAACCTTGCCAGTCAGGTGATCTTCGAAGTGTTATGTATATTCGTGAGTACGTGCGTTAATTTGATCTAGATTATGCCAAAATCTGCCCTAAAAGTGAGTTTGATCGTTCATTAACGTGATAGAACTGCAGTTGTCTAGACGTAGCTTTGGAGAGGATCCAGGCTTTGAATCGGCAGATAAGGTAGAGTTTGAAATCTCTGTTTTTATGGGAGAAAATTGAACTTGTGATTTTTTTACCATGATTTTCTAATCATTATGAACTTTTGAACTGGTGTGGGAGATTTAATATGAATATTCATACCTCTTTTATATTATTATTTTGTCATGTTACGTTTGCCATATCTTGGCTATGCATTTTACACTTTCCATTATTGTGTTTTGCATTTCATATATTTTTGGGAGTTTTCTATCATGTTTGATTCTTCCGACAGATGTCTGTGGACAGATGTCGGTGGACAGTGTGGACTGTTTCCAATGTCAATAACATGTGGTAGACTGTTTTTTTTTTTTACATGACTTTAATTATTGATTTGGGGAGTATGTGTGAGTTTGGATATTTTCAGGCTATTAGCCATAGTGAGACTTCTTTAATCAGAAGTGTTTTGCAGTTCAGAGTTTAGTTATCTGACTCGATAATTCATTTATTATGCATTTTAATCTTTGCTTTGTTTTATTCATTTCTTGTTGGGTTATTTGAATAATAAACTTATTTTTGTAGAAACTATTGCGTTTCTTTAAATGGTCCATTTAATTGATTTGGTGAGAATGAGTGAGATTCGGGTGGGTGAACTTCTTTAAACGATGAGAGAGAGAGAGAGAGAGATACACGGTGAGAGAGAGAGAGAGAGAGAGAGAGAGAGAGAGAGAAAGGAAAAAAATAGATGTAAGTGTTGCCGTGAGCGAACGTTCATACGCCTTTTCCTGAATAAAGATCGTTGAGCACGTTACGTACACCTTCAAAAAAGTGTTAATTCTGTCCTCGTTACATATATATATATATATATTATATAATGTATGATAATGAATGTATATGTATGTATCATTCATTTTCTTCACTATGTAATAGATACAATATTTTATAGTATTAGAGATTTTCTGTTTTTGTGTAAAAGAATATCTTCAGTATGACTTATGTCAGCTTTTAATGCTCAAGTCATTGTGAAAGTTTTGTTATATTTTCAAAAATATATAATATATATATATATATAGTATATATATATATATATATATATATATATATATATATATATATATATATATATATATATATTAAACACTGTATTTTTATTTTTGTTATGTAGGTGTATGTGGGTGTTTGTCTACATTGCAAAAAGTATTCTGAAAGTCATTAAATTTACTCTGAATTGTTAATAGTAAAATAATTTCATATCGGTTGGACATAATTATCCTTTCGGTACTTAGGGGATATTGAGAAAATTAATTCCAAAGCACTGGTTCCAAATTATTCCCATGTACAATTTCCTACCAAAATAACGTCGTAGGATCCGGGGAGAATTATTCGTCAACTGTACCTCATGCTATCATTTCATTGATTATCTAGACTACAGTATTTTCCGTAGATTAAATTGCTATAAATGGTCATTCTAAAATTTCAGATTTAGTCACACCAATATCCATATTGCATGCGAACCCCTTTCCAGTCAATAATAAGATCTGCTTATGCTAACGTCCTTTTTCGGAGGGGTAAGTCACAGTTCCTTTCATTTCCTTCTCCCCATCACTCATTTCCCATTCATATCATCTTCCAACCCTCGTCACGATCACTTAGCTGCAAGGTACAATTCTAATTTCATTTCCTCTTTTCCTTTATTAACCTCCTTTAGACATTCAATTACAGATACGAGTCTCGGAAGTGTTTCCGAGAAGGGGAAGTCACATGGAACCCGCTTTAGTTCGAATGAGTGTACCTACCATCTCTACTACGATGATTGTCATCATTGTGATGATCTTTCTTTTGTAATTTAACTATGAATTTGCTTCGTTTTTTATATTTTTGTATACCTACTGACGCTTACAGGGAGCATAATTTCGTTATGAAATATGATATGATATATGAAGGCAATATACTTGTGCAACTCTTACAATGGAAAAGATTTCTTTATTATTGTAATAAATGGTTTCCCAGAATATCAAATCAAACTTTGGAAAATTCTGGGAAGGGGTTTGATCTTAGGTCCATAATTCTTGTGTTTCTCCTGTAGAAGGTGATATGATCAACCTTTTTATTTACAATAACAATATAAAGATTACCCTGCTACTTGTCAAGTACAGTCCGGCTTCCCCGAGGGGTCTTTGAAGAGGAGTGGTGTCATCTACGAGTTAACATACCGGGGTGGCTACAACCAAACACTCAGAGCGTCTCTCCTGCCACCTTCAAGAGGGTGTGCCAGCTTTTATCATTACCAAGAAACTCTTAGTAGAATATTGAACGAGAAGAAATAAGCACAAAAATCATGCACCAAACAGTAGATCGCCGCAACCTGCACTTTCTCGAAGTACTTTATATCCTGCAAAAAGCCAAACAACCTCACGTTAAAAGACAGTTTCTCCCCACTTTTATAAGGAGAAATGTAATAAAATCAGCCGGCCCCTACCTGACATCAAACACCGATGAGAGAGAGAGAGAGAGAGAGAGAGAGAAGAGAGGAGGTGTAGAGTGAATTTAAAAGTTGTCTCCCTAACCTGGAGCAGGCATCATACCAGTCACACAAGAGAGGGATGCACAGGCCAACCCTTCGCCCCAACCTCTGCTTCACCCACAGAATCCAGCCAACTCTATGAATATGCCAAGAAGATCGCAAGGTTTCTCCTTTGTAAAATCATCACATATAAAATTAGTCTATAAAGTTATCTGAAAGGATGAGGTCAGAAACTTTATTTCAGCATAACGGTATTGTCAGAACTAAGGATAACCATTTCTTTCAGTTTCACGGAATTAACGAATACGTAATTTTTTTTATATAATGATACAATTCAACTATTTTTTTCTGGCAAACTGCAATATTATCATTTCTTAAAACTCCTTCCCTTTCCAACAATCCAAGTAATTTAAATATAAAGACTACATATTTCGAAACTCCACAGATTGTAAACTGGCTTGGTGATAACATCTTCCTTTGAAAGTTCAAGTTTTCATTTATGACTGAGGGAATGGACAACATTTTTAAACCGAATGTCTGATCAGTGCTGTCAGCTAAGACAAGCAGTCAATAATCGGTAGTAAATAGAGCTGTTAATGAACGCGTCAGAGGCGGCTCGCCCCTAATGAAATCATGTTTTGTCAGTTCATTAAATGATCACGGGCAATGACAGGAAACCGAATAGAAATGCTGTGACAAATACTAAAGTTTATTTGGGTATCTTCAGAGAATGGCGTCACTGAAAGGAAAATTTAATGACTAAATAAACTGAAAGGTCATTGACGGATTTAGGAAAATTTGTATATAGGGGGCGAAGAGTATTTGAAATTATTGATGAGCTTCAAAGAATGGAGTCTAGTCAAGATGAAATAGCACTGAGCAGAAAATTTGTTGGTGGTACATGAAGATCAAATTTATTCAGTGACCACCGGTAATGATAGGAATGGTAATATAAAGGTGACAATTACTGTAGATTATCTGGTGATTATGGTGGTAACAGATGAAATGGTAGCGCTGAAAGGAAGTGATGATACATAATCAATAGGTCATACAAATGAAGTTAAACTATAGTTAAGAAAAGCCTCCGGATATCATATGTCCGAGCACTGACCCAATCCAGTGTTGCTTAACTGTGATGAGCAAAAGCGAGGAGTTACTGCCCATATTCCATTTGTTTCCTAGAACTCTCTCTCTCCCCCTCACACACACACAGGAAAACAACGAAAACAACATATAGTTCCAGCATGTTTGAAGATAACATTCCAACGGCTTGTGAACATTAAGCCAAAATGCTTTCGTATCATTGTAGGTAGTATTACAGCAATATTCGGAGTCGATATCATGTTAACTGATATAATCCTTAATAGGATGAACGTTATTTTCAATTATGTAAAAATGAGTGAGGGCTTTAACGCTTAGTGCTATTTTCATAACGTCCTGTTAAAAATGTCAGGAATTATTTTTACATGATAAAACTGGGTCAAGGCCCGCTGTGAAAGATCAGTAACGGGAACAAAGGGGAATTATGCAAAGGTTACAGAAAGATTTCTTTACTAATACGATTTGTCCTTTTCTTTTTTGTCTTATAGCTAAGATGCCGGTTGTCTCAAAATGTCGTTTTCAGGGGTGTGTGAAAATGTTTCTTCCAACCTTCTTACTCTTGTCTCCTCTCATATCCTCTTTTTCTAAACGTTTGCTGCATGATAAAGCCGAGCTCCAGTCGCACAGTAGATGACATTAACCACTAAATGATATCACCATATTTAGGAGTATGTGGAAAACGTTTTCAAGAGGCAAATTTCACGCCACTCTCTCTATGTATCGTTTTTATCCCTCATTAATCAGAATGCATCTCATTACCCTTTCGCCTCTCATTTAATGCAGTACTTTTATTTGGGTGTAATATTTTCTGTTTGGTGTCAATAATCTTCCGTCTCGCTTCCAAGAACACATACTAATTCTGATAATTTTCACAGGCAGCATTAGCTCTCCCTTGCTCCCTTAGAGGGGCAACTGAGGAAAGCAATTGTTAAGTGGCTTGGTTGGAAGCTGTATTCAGATTTCTTGTGCAAAATGTTTTATTGTTTCCCTTAATTCACAAATATATATGAAATCATTAGTGATGCTGCCTTCTTATTTAACATTATATAAATTAATTGACGTAATACAGCAAATAGGATCATTTCTTATGAGTAGCAACGATTACCTTTATTTAATTATCATGACTTAATCTTTGCAGCTGTAGACGAGCTTTAAAAGCAGAATGAAGTAATACTAAACCGCCCCCGCCAAACTCTCTCTCTCTCTCTCTCTCTCTCTCTCTCTCTCTCTCTCTCTCTCTCTCTTGTCAATTTATAGCGACTTTTTGTTTACTTTATATGAAAGCGCTGCATTCGATAACACTTGGAATTTCCTAACCTTGTCGTTTCATGAATTTCTTTCGTGGTTCAAGTCAACAGTATCGAAAAGAAGGAATCGTCAGATTGCCTATCGTTTGTTCCAGATAATTACTGAATAGCTAAATAAACATCTTGAATCAATGCGGACCATTTTAATAATAATAATAATAATAATAATAATAATAATAATAATAATAATAATAATAATAATATCTAGATGACAAGCGCCCCTGAGAGGAACATAATCATCGAAAACGTCTCTACCACACTCTTGTCACGCATGAGAGAGGCTATAAGGAACCATAGAGAGACATCTGGTGAATACATTAGTAAAGAATGTATGCAAACAATCGGAAGCGACGCGGACCAGAGGAATCTTCTTATTCCAACAGGAGAAGCCCTCCTGAATGCAACGCAGGAAGTACTCCTCCTGTCCACCATCATCAGCGCCCTTTTAACCAGGACCAAGTAACATCCAAGCCTCACCAATAGAGTAGGAGGAACAATGATTCTCAGACGTGAGCAACACCAGTGCAGGCGAGAAATCGATAGCCGCTTCTCAACCAATCAAAATATTTGCCGGGAATTGCCAGCGACTGAGCCATCACACCAGGGGGAAAGCCAAATCATCCCCGCAACTCAGGGAGGCTGCAGCGAGTTTCCGCCGAAGTTCGAAAATGGCTTACGAGAAAATCTCTTACGCCAATGAGAGCGCGAGATTTTGTTCGCAGCCTATCTGCAGCCGGCAGGAATCCTAATCCCTCCTCCACCACCCCCACGACCACCTTGTATATTAAGAGCTGGACTCACCTTACAATTATGGGCTGACCAAGTGCTAGCAAAAGGCCATGTAGAACGAAAACCACAACCATCATTACTGATCAGACTACTCTCATCTCTCGGCATGTTCATGTTCAGTATGCCTGAGCATAACGTTCCCCAGAATGGGTAAAAACTTTACTGGTGATCCACACCGTATCTGAATACAGTTTCAAGGCTTCGGACTTCGTAGTAAACATCTGAGTTATTTTGCAACTTTGATGTACTACATTCTATTATATTAAAAGAGTTACCACCGAAGAATGAATATCTCTCATTTCACGGGAGAATAATAACTAAATGAGAGAAAAGAAGCTATGTATCATTTAATACACACCTGAAAAAATTATAGATTTTCTAGAAACCAGGAGTAAAATATCAAGAAAAAAGAATAAGTTTGAATTATTCCTGGGTCACAGATGTCAGATGTGTCTACTCTCTGATGCAGGCGAGAGCATCAGCCGTCAATGGGTCCCAGCTGGAGAAGTTGCAAGGATTTCTTCTGACCTGAATTTAACCTTCCGGACATTGCTGCCGAATTTTATATAGAAACACACATATGGAGATTCAATGTGGGTCAAAAAGGTCGTGAATATAACCATACACACAGGAAGTGAAAAGTCTAATATTATCAAGGCAGAAACGAACCAAGAGTGGGGTGCATTATTAATTTTGGTAATTGCATAATTTTGTATATACATGTATATAAAACATATATATATATATATATATATATATATATATATATATATATATATATATATATATATATATATATATATATAACAAGCTAATTAAGTCTTGTTTCGTCTCTAACCTGATAACAATAGGCTTGTCATTACCTTAATATAATCTTAGCCTTACAAAAAACCCTCGTAGTCCCACAAACAGATTAATGGAACTAATAATTAATAGCTTGAAGGTCGCCAAGTGAGAAATTATTTGTTAACACTGATTTATTATCTGCACACATAACGTGAAAGTCTCAGTAGAAAAGTTGGAAAATCTCACTAAAATAACAAATGGAAAATGGAAATAACAGCAATTACCGAGTGAATGAATAACGCATCGAAAGTACATCTACCGGCCACTTGCAAGTGGACCGTAAACCAATCGGCAATGAATTTCTATCCGCTTCGGTATGGGTGGATTCTTCAGGCAATCGGGAACACAGAGGAATGGCTACATAGGTTACTTGCACTGATAACACTCCTAGAAATGAAACAATTCCAGATAAGACTATTACCGAATTACTGTCTCTCTAGAAATGAGTTAATGCAGCAATGGGAGGGAATACTTTGACTTTACTCACTTCTTGGCAAGGGTCATGAATTAAGTGATGTACTGTTTAAGGAACACACACTGGGTATAGTAAGTTGCTGTTCAATTCGAAGAGACAAGGAATCTACTTGAGTGATGAAATGCAAGAGAGAGATGATAAAAACGAGTCAAAGGATAAGGCACTGGCTAGTCGCTCCCTTCCAGGCTACGTACCGTATTTGCTTCCTGATATTGCTTGCACACGCAACTCTCCGTCAACATGATGCAAGTTCTATTGGGCAGTGTCCTGTAATATGCCCAATCAATCCAGAGTGAGAAAGTGAGTTTTACCAGCCCACAGCCCGACACTCAATCAATCAGGCAGAGATTGAGAGTAGAGATCCACGTTGTTGTTGTAGACTTTGAACCAATGACGGAGGCTGCTGTCCTGATAAAGCCTAGTATGTTGCTTGGGGCATCGTTTCAGGCAGCGTCGTCGGCGCTTACCTGCAGATTAAGGGAAAGGTCTATGACCAGTAAAGTGAGGAAAACTCAGCATGAGCTTAATTAGATTTGGAGATTTAGACAGAGGAAACAACTACCTACCCCAGGTGCGTTCCTTTTACCCATAATCCCAACCCTTAAAGAGGGTTGTTTTGGATAATCAGTAAAACTTTCCTCTAGCGCCAATACTGATATATATATATATATATATATATATATATATATATATATATGTATATATATATATATATATATATATATATATATATATATATATATACATATATATATATATATATATATCTATATATATATATATATATATATATTATATAGACATTTCTCGACTCTCTGATTAAAATGGAGAGAGAGAGAGAGAGAGAGAGAGAGAATGACTGAATTCCAGTGGCAAATATTTTCATTCTCATCTTTCATCCCAAAATAGAAGACCATACTGACATTCCTCAGAGTGCAGCAATTACTATTTCTTAATTTAATCTCTGTTTGCATCATATAAGTTTACCCTCCATAAATGTAGATTCTGCAAATGCCTTTCAGAAAAGATTTCCAAATATAATGATCTATATTCCACTATAACAAATTTCGAAGGTAAAAACGAAGAAGGAACTAACGAATTAATGAGGAAATTCACATATGAACGAATAAAAAAATGAAGCAATGTACATCATGCACAGCGAGTTTAGCAGTTGCTAATACACATGCACAGATGGTGATGGATTTGTTTTGCCTCGTCTTATAGAAGTTATCAATACAGGTTGATTCAATGTTGATTTTATTGAGGTAATAAACAATTATATTAATAATTATCATAAATTAGAAAGTTATAGGGTACTTATTGTTATAGGCTAAATCAGATGAACAGTAGTTCTTTAACTCCAAACTTATGCCCATAACTACAAAGTTTTTTTTAGCAGATTAAGTGGTTAGGATATGATGATGGTAATACCTCAAGGTACTTGAGACTGTATTCTATTGGCAGGGTATAATTAAGATACGTTTGGCTGAAGATGAACACTGTAAAAAATGTGGCAATTTCATCGCAAATAATATTTTAATGAGGGGGTAGGTCTGCCACAGAAGCATTTGGTCTAATATGCATGCATGGATGGTGATGGATTTGTTTCATCTCGGCGATGAATTAGTTCTTGATCTCCAGAGTTGTGTCCGCAACTACAAAGTTTTTTTCGAAGATTAAGTACTTAGATATAATGATGGTAATACCACAGGGTACTTAAGAATTTGCATTTTATTTGCAGTGTACGATTAAGATACGTTTTTCTTAAGATGAACACTGAAAGAATGTTGTAATTTTGGTGCAAGTACTTTTTTAATGAGAGGGTAGGTCTGTCAAATAAGCATTTGGTCTGTTACTACTTTTTTCCGTGGCGAGAATTGTAAGGGCTGACTGGTGCGGTGGTGGATGTCATATTTTTAATTACATTGCTTTGTAACTGATTGACAGTAATTCTAATAAAACCAAACACATCTGTTTAATATTTTTGAATATACTAAACTGATTATAGGATTTGAAGTGGGTGGAATTTAATGACGTCGCCAATGGAAAAGGTGGTGGTTTTCCACGTAAGCTACTGGTAACTCCCATAAAGTTACTGAAGGAAAGGTGAACTGTACTGGTAAAAACGAAAATTTCATTTGTTTTGTCTGTGTTTGTATGTCTGTCACGGGGTAGGGGTTTGATTTTGAGTTATAACCTATCTGGGGTGACATAGGGCTGCATGCAAAATTTTGTCTGGGTTTGTCAAGTAGTTTGGATTTCTGTAGTGAACAAACATACATTCACTTTTATTATATGGAAGAAGATATATATATACTGTGAGTATATGTATATATATATATATATATATATATATATATATATATATATATATATATATATATATATATATATATATATATATATATATATATATATATATATATATATATATATATATATATATATATATATATATATATATTTCATGATGTTGCCTTTTAATATGTATATCATTCCATGATTTTGATATATTTGCGATTCTAGTTAGAATGTGTTCTGTGTAATAATGATAATTGTTGAAATACTGTATGTAGTGTAATGTTAGATCTCAAAAGTGTTGGTGATTTGGATAACCTAAGAGCATAATTTAGAATTAGTAATATGTTTTAATAATAACATAGTATGTGATCTCGCATTTTGTCCCCCAGCAACAAGTGTTCTGTACTCGTGATTTCGTGTCATGTTTTGGTTCAGTTGTCATCGCAAAAGATAACACGTTAACAAGCAAGGGAATGGCAATTGAGTTATGTAAGGTTTTTTCACATACGAGAAAAAGATGAATGATTTCGCAATGTTTCATGTACTGTTCTAAAAAACCAACTTTGGTTCTTCGTCTTGTATTGAAAGCGTGCCCTTTATGGCTAGCCGGCTGCCATCTGTTTTGATTGTGTTGAGATTTCATTAAGAGCTTCGTCTCATATGATTTTCTGCTCGAGTTGTATGCCTTTTTGATAGTAAATGTACATATCTCAATTGATTACATCATGTTTTGCAAGACTGCATTGCTCTGATCACGTATTGTTCTGATGTGATCTGATTGTTTCATTTCTTGCTGGAATCTAAAAGTTTGTTCATTCTGCTTTCAGAGACTGTTCGTCTGGTTCTCCCTCTCTCTCTCTCTCTCTCTCTTTCTTCAAAAGAGAGAACTTATTAACGTAAAATATTTGTGTGGTCACTAGTATTATTCTTAGCTTTTGAGATCTGAATGTAGGAAAAGTGCGCAACAGTCCCTAACAAAAAAAAGTGTGTTTTGTGAATCTCAAGTAGCTGCATTTCAGGTGATTTTGCTGACGTTTTCACAAGCTTGTGCAAGGTGAAGTGAATTTTACTTAATAATAAATGTTGATACCTCACACTTGTTTTAATAACAAGTGTGAGGTATCAACAATTAAACAAGAAATATGCTAGAACAAAAGGGCGTCACTCCATCAAACAACTTTAACTGTTTTCCAGGTCTTAATTCACTTCAGCAAAACTAAAGGAACAAAACATATTTATCACTTTGCCTTATGCACACAATTAATCCTATCCACTGGTGGTGAACAAATAAAACACTTTAAAAACTTTAAACACAAAAATTTAGTTCTAAATTCAAAATTTATAATTAGCATTCACAATCTGAGAAAAATTGCCATTACTTGAAAACAACACAAAATTTAATTAATTCTTGCATTAAATTATTAAACAAAACTAAATCACAAAAACTGTAATTTATCAAGAAATTAAGTTATTCAAGCCAAACTTAAACTACTGAAAATGGCACAAGATTTGAAAAGAAAATCTTAGTAAATGAAAATTGAATCAAGTATGCAATATTAAATTATCAAGAAATATTTAAAATGCTAAGTAAATAAATTTTAAAACACCACTATATAAAATGTGAAAAATTAAGAGATTGCAAACACAAAGAACACACAAAAATACACAAAATATTTACCAACAATAATTTCACTGGGGCAAAAATTTCTTAATATACCTTTTTTTATGCCACGGTAATAATAAGTAAAATTCACTTTACCTCACAAGCTTGTGAAAACGTTCTCAAAATCACCTGAAATGCAGCTGCTTAAGATTCACTAAACACACTTTTTTGTTAGGTGCTGTTACACACTTTTCCTAAATTCAGATCTCAATAGCTAAGATAAATTTAGTTTGATAAACTTAGTTTGATTTCTTCACGTGATTAATAAGCTTTTCAAAGGATCACTGGTACCTTTAGAATACTCAGTCATAATTCCTATTGTTATGAGAGTTCAGGTATCTGGCTGAAGTGAGGTAAATTTTTGAATTCTGTGATTATTTGTTTATTAACCAGGCTCTTGGTACACTGTGTGACAATATAAAATTTGGTGCCCAGACATGGGAACAAAACAAAATATCACTCTGGTTTATTGTTTATACTGGTGGTGTTAGGGATATATTTTGATAGGAGAGTGACCACATAATTATTTTTGTATTGTATTGTGAATTATTTAGTTGAGTAACTCAGACAAAATGGCTCTGTTCAATGTGCAGAAGTTTTTAACAGCTCCTTCCATCCAAGAGTTATCTGAATCCAACCTGACTAAGGCACAGTGGACTGCTTTAGCAGTGGCATGTGAAGAAAAAGAGAAGACAGAGAGAAAAGAGAAAGAAAACAAAGAGAAGAAGAAAAAGCAGCAGAAAAAGAAAGAGGAAGAGTAAGAGAAGAAAGAGAAAGAGCAAGAGAGGAAAGAGAAGAAAGTTTGATTAAGCTGAGAATGTTGGCAGAAAGAGAAAGAGAAGGGAGAAAAGAGAAAGAGAAGCAGAAGCAAAAAGGAAAGAGAAACAGCAAGGAAGCAAGAAGATTATAAAAGAGAGATGAAATTAATAGAAGCTTGCTCCAAGTTCCCTGTGACACTGTCTAACCCTATCCAAGGTACTCAAGGGTCTGTATTTGATGCATTAAGAGTGCAGAAGTTAATTCAAAAGTTTACAGAAGAAGCTCCATATGAGTTATTTGATCACTTTGAAAAAGTGGCTTCAGGTATGGGTTGCCCAGAGGATAAATGGTCAGTCTTGATACAGAGTGCTGTCATAGGTAAAGAGAGAGGTGCCTATTTAGCCTTATCAGTTGATCAGTGTAAAGAGTACAAGGTACTCAAATATAATGTGTTACAAGTTTACCAGATGACCCCTGAATATTACAATGAAAGATTCAGATCTTTGAGAAAGGATGACAAGATGACTTTCTTGGATTATGCCTACAAAGTGAGATGTTTCAAACGATGGTTGGAGGCTGCTAAAGTTAAATCTATGGACGCACTTGAGGAGTTGGTAGTCCTAGAACAATATCTTAGAGGAATTCCTGAACACATAAGAGCCTATTTAAGAGAGAGAGAGGTTAAGAAACTTGACAAAGCTGCTACACTGAGTGAGGACTATAATATCATTTGTAGCAAAAGGAATTATAATGTCAAGTACCAGAACCAACAACACACAGGTTTCAGGTCTCATCCAAATTTCAGGAACATTACAACTGGGAATCCCTCTAGTGACTATGCCAATACAAAGCAAGGTAATACCTCTCAGCAATCAAATATCAAATCCTCATCATCCAGTTTCTCAAGACAGATACAGAAGACTAATGTTGACTGCTTCAAGTGTGAAAGTGCAGGACACTACAGTCGAGATTGTTATCAGATGCAACAACAGACCAAGCTAGTTGGTCAAGTGGTTAAAGGTAACCAGGTGAAGCAAACTTCGAAGAGCAGTGTGGGGAAGACTGAGACAGTTGGGAAGACAGACTAAACAAGCTGAGTGTTTAGCAACCAATTTAGATAATTACTTTAATTTTTTTATATTTTAAATTTCTGTTAAAGTGTTGTATTCAGGTATTCAGTGGCTAGAGCACTTGGTTTGCTTTTAAGCCATATTATTTAACTAATGACATGGTCCGTGGGTGTGTGTACAACTCAGAGGGTTGGGAAGCTCCTGTTGAGAGTATGTCAGTCTGCTTCTGGATCTTCGCCAGAGGTGCTGATTTTGCTTACTCTTGCTTCTGCTTTTGGTTGTGACCTGTTGCTGGTTGTGGCAACTGAATATTTTGGTAGTTCGTTATTATTCAGCACCACTGATCCAGTATCACTTGGTGAACCTCTCTCCACGGAAATTATTTACAGATTATTATTGTGTGCTCAAGGGTTGACATATTTGGAGGACCCATTATTTGTCTACTACCCACATCTGCCCGAGTGGATCCTTGATACCTGGGAGATTCTCCTCTGACATTTGGGAAAATTGATTTTGAGGAGTTATTAAAATTTAGACTATCATGGTAGGGTATTCTGTCTGATTTTTCTCCTCCTTTCTGGACCCCCTCCCTTTTGGTATAAGTGTGGTTTGGTCTATCTTTAATTGTGTAAGTGTGGTTTATAATTAGGGTGTTTGTTTTCATTCAATTTTTGTATCCTGGTTCAGGTGTTACTTGAACTTATGTATTAAATTTAATCATTTTTAGCAATGTTTATTTTGCCCCTGAATTGGTCTTGCACATGCTTTAATTAGTGGTACCCCACCTTGTTTCCAAGTTGTGAATAATTAATTAGGAATTGAAGGTATTTATAGTGTAGTGAAGTGTCCATTACATTAGCAACCAGTGAAGATGTAACCTTCAGCAGTGAGTGGCTGAGCAGTTTGGAGGCTTTTATGCCATATATCTATGAAGGTATCAACTCAAGGAGGGAGCGTATAGGTTGATCAAGATATTACGTGAAGAGGTAACTGTGTGGTAGTTTGTGGTGCCAGGAAGTTCGAGAAGAATCTTCACCAGAGATGTTATTTTGAAGGGTGGAGGAGAAGAGGTTTCCTATATGCAAGAAGATCTGTCATGTGAATTGCTGACAGGGAATGTTGATTTTGCTGTAAATGACTTGCTAGCTGTTGAAGGTGTACATGTTTTACTGGGTAATGAAGTAGGTGGTGCACCATTTGTTCCATGTCCTATAGTCACAGAAAAACCATTGAGGATTAGTCCTAAGGTAGATTTAGAGAAGAAAAACCCCCACCTGTTTCCAAGTTGTGTACCTACCAGGAGTATGAAAAGAACTACTTCTGCAAGTGAAGAAGCTTGGGAATTACCTGCACAAGAAGGATCAAGTGAAGGATCTTTGAGCTTAGAAGAGCTGTTCCAGGAAAGTGAAGTTTCTCCTAGTGTTAGTAATGATTTCCCTAGAAGAAGAGGATCCTGTTGTTCTTGAAGAGACTCAAACCTCTTCCTGTTATTATCTTGAAGGAAGGATTGGTCAAGTGACCAGAAAGAAGCTAATGGAACTGCAGAAGAAGGATACAACGTTGGGTGATTTGTTCTTCGAGTTGTTGATCAAGAAGAGATGCAACAAACTCATACCTGTTTATCTAAAGGCAGGATTGCTAATGAGGAAGCATCGACCTGCAGATATACCAGGAAATGCTGAATGTGGTAGGAGTAGCGCACTAGTCTGGACATACGGGAATCAGGAAGGCTGTTGAGAAGATTGTGAAGTATTTTTTCTGGGCTGGACTTCACAAGGATGTTAGCAAGTTTTGTCGAGAGTGTCACACATGCCAGGTAGCTGGAAAACCAAATGAAACCATTCAGAAAGCTCCCCTACAACCCATAGAAGTTAGAGGAGAACCCTTTAGCAAGGTGATTATAGATGTGGTTGGGCCGCTTCCAAAAACAAAGAAAGGAAATGAATATCTGCTAACATTAAAGTGTCCAGTGACAAGGTATCCAGAGGCTATTCAGTAAGAAGTATAAGTGTAAAGGTAATTCCTGAGAAGTTGGTGGAGTTTTTCTCCAAGTTTGCAATACCAGAAATTATGCAAAGTGGTAGAGGAACGAACTTTACTTCAAAATTGTTCCGGGATGTGATGAACTTGTTAGGGGTGAAACAACAGTTATCAACTGCTTATCATCCAGAGACTCAAGGAGCCTTGGAAAGGTTCCACCAGACATTGAAAAGTGTGTTAACTAAGTATTGTTATGAGTTAGGAAAAGAATGGGATGCTGGTTTACCCTTGATGTTGTTTGAAGTAAGGAATGCTTATCAAGAAAGTATGGGATGTTCATCAAATTAAATGATTTTTGGTCGTTACGTGAGAGGTCCATTGAAGATTCTTGCAGAGAATTGGGAAAAAAATAAAGAGGAAATCCAAGGAGAATATGTGAAGAATTTGAGGAAAAGGTTAAGAGAAATTAGAAAATTCTCTTTAGAAAATCTGGAAATAAGTCAAGAGAAAATGAAAAGGAGATATGATGCAAAGACTAAACTAAGAAGTTTTAGCATAGGACAGCAAATTCAAGTATTCTTACCAGTGGAAAGATTTCCCCTTACCAATAAATTTCAAGGTCCTTATAGGATAATAGAGAAGTTAAATGATGGAACTTATGTGACTGAAACACCAGGAAGAAGGGAACGACAGAGGAAGATACATGTGAATCTTTTGAAACCTTACTTCTCAGAGACTAAAACTGAAACAGTGTCAATAACACAAACAACTTCATCTACAGAAGACAATGATGGCTATGAATTGGGAGCTGAAAGCAAGATGAACAATTTTTCCATATTGGATAATTTGGAGGATAAATTAAAACATCTGAGTGTTGAGCAAAGTGGTGACTTAAGAGAGGTGATTAGAAGTTTCCCTGAAATTTTTGCAGATGTACCTAGGCGTACCAATCTGACAAAGCATGAGATAAAGATCAGAGAAGATGGAAAACCTTTTAAACAGAGCTTTTCATTGAGATGTTTTGAAGAAAGAAGTGCAGTATTTATTGCAGCATGGATTAGCAGAACCCAGTTCAAGTCATTATAGTTCTCCTTGTGTGTTAGTGAAAAAACCAGATGGCTCATTTAGGATATGTACTGATTACAGGAAACTGAAGTCCATCAGTGTGGCTGACAATTATCCCTTGCCTCTTATAGATCAATTACTTGATAATATTGGGCAAGCCAAGTTTGTTTCCACAATAGATTTGTTGAAAGGATATTATCAAATTCCCTTAGATGAGAATGCTAAGTTGCTATCAGCTTTCACTGCTCCTTTTGGACTGTATCAATACACTGTTTTGTCATTTGGTCTGATGAATGCACCTGCAACATTCCAACGAATGATGGATCAACTGCTAGAATCCATAGGAGTAGGTGTTTACCTTGAACCTTTGGATTCAAACCAGGGATAACTAATCCTCTGGGGGAGCAATTTCATGATGTTGCTTTTTAACATGTATATCATTTCATGATTTTGATATATTTACTATTCTAATCATAATGTGTTCTGTGTAATAATGATAATTGTTGAAATGGCGATGGTGTGTAATGTCAGATCTCAAAAGAGTTAGGATTTGGATAACTTAACTGCGTAATTTAGAATTAGTAATACGTTTTAATAATAACATAGTATGTGATCGCGCATTTTGTCCCCCAGCAACAAGTGTTCTGTACTCGTGATTTCATGTGTCATGTTTTGGCTCAGTTGTCATCGCTAAAAAAACTCGTTAACAAGCTAGGGAATGGCAATCAAGTCGTGTAAGGTTTTGTCTCATGCGTGAAAAAGATGAATGATTTCACGATGTTTCATGTTCTGTTCTAAAAACCAACTTTGGGTCTTCGTCTTGTTTTGAAAGCATGCCATTTATGGCTAGCCGGCTGCCATCTGTTTTGATCGTGTTGAGATTTCATTAAGAGCTTCATCCCGTATGATTTTTGCACGAGTCGTATGCACGTATCTCAATCAATTACGTCATGTTTTGTAAAACTGCGTTGCTCTGATCACGTATTGTTCTGGCGTGATCTGATTGTTTCATTTCTTGCTGGAATCTAAAAGTTTGTTCATTCTGCTTTCAGAGACCATCCATCTGGTTCTCCTCTCTCTCTCTCTCTCTCTCTCTCTCTCTCTCTCTCTCTCTCTCTCTCTCTCTTTCTTCAAAAGAGAGATGATATTAACATAAAATATTTGTATGGTCACTGGTATTAATCTTAGCTTTTGCGATCTGAATGCAGGAAAAGTGTGTAACAGTGCCTAACAAAAAAGTGTGTTATGTGGATCCCAAGCAGCTGCATCTCAGGTGATTTTGCAAAAGTTTTCACAAGCTTGTGTAAGGTGAAGTGAATTTTACTTATTATTACCATGGTATAATAAGGTATATTAAGAAATTTTTGCCTTAGTGAAATTATTGTTGGTGAATATTTTGTGCATTTTTGTGTGCTCTTGTGTTTACAATAACTTAATTTTTCACATTTTATATAGTGGTGATTTAACATTTATTTACTTAGCATTTTAGAGATTTCTTGATAATTTAACGTTGCATACTTGATTTAATTTTCATTAACTAAGATTTTCTTTTCAAATCTTGTATCATTCTTAATAGTTTAAGTTTGGCTTGATTAACTTAATTTCTTGATAAATTAAAGTTTTTGTGATTTAGTTTTGTTTAATAATTTAATTCAAAAATTAATTAAATTTTGTGTTGTTTTCAAGTAATAGTAACTTTTTTCAGATTGTGAACTCTAATTATAAATTTTTAACTGAAAAATAAATTTTTGTATTTAAAATTTTTAAACAGTGTTTCATTTGTTGACCACCAGTGAATAGGATTAATTGTGTGTGCATAAGGCAAAGTAATAAACATGTTTTACGCCTTTAGTTTTGCTGAAGTGAATTAAGACCCGGGCAACAGTTAAAGTTGTTTGATGGAGTGATGCCTTTTTGCTCTAGTATATTTCTTGTTTAATTGTTGATACCTCAAATTTGTTTTGATAAACTTAGTTTGATTTCTTCACATGATTAATAAGCTTTTTAAGGGATCACTGTTATCTTTAGAGTACTCAGTCATAAGTTTTATTATTATGAGAGTTCAGGTATCTGGCTGAAGTGAGGTAAATTTTTTAATTCTGTGATTAATTGTGTATTAACCAGGTACCTGGTAACAATATATAGGTATATATGGTATATATATATATATATATATATATAATATATATATATATATATATATATATATATATATATATATATATATATATATATATATATATATATATATATATATATATATATATATATATATATAATTTTGAGCTATCGTCTGCCTCATATTCTCAACTGTTTCTTGAATGACATTTATAATCAAAGCCATGTCGGTTTATTTATTTTGATTATTCCATTGAAAGATTCCCACGAGTGACTTTCAGCATAACAGCTGACAATGTTTGCTTCAAATAGAATTAAATTTGTACCATTTTCTAATAAGTAAGTTACCGAAGCTAAAATTTTTTATTCTCTCTTTGCAACAGCAAGGCAATTCCATTATTCTTTATCTTATGCCATGAGCACAAATTCATCACGTGAAAATACATGTCATATGAGACAAAACAACTTTTAACTAAATTCTATTGTATCGCTTTCATTTTTACTTATGTTTTCAAGCTATTTCATCCTGAGTTTTGTATTTTTCTTCATATGTTTGGAACTACTAAAGGGGAAGGTCCTTTTAAGCTACCAATAAAGCATTCAAAGACACTTAACAGGTTTTTCCTTAACATATGGTTCCCTTTTATTCTAGAGGATAAAACTCTCTAAATTCCAGAAACGAAACGTATGAAATGGGGCGGCAAGTCGGAAAACCTATTTCGTGAAAGTTACAGCTAATAAAATACCACTAGGGTAAGTTCATAGCCAGATATTTTATGAAGTATATAACTAATTTTCCCTTAGTAAAATCTAAATTTATGAGTCATTATATCTAAATGAAGATATCATCATGACATATCTTGCTCCAAGCATTCTGAAACAACAACTAGTGAAATGTCATGAAATAAAATGTTAACATTCTAAGATTTTACTAGTGGTTTCTACTGCACACAAGAATCCCAAAAGGACATAAAATTCCATAATTATCCTGTATTCTCCTATTTCATTTTTAATTTTTTCCAAAGCAAATTTTCATTCAATTGTAGGATTTTCTTAAACTTTATTCTTGAAGAAATAATTGTCATGAGATATCAAGGTTAATAAAAATATCGAAAATTAATAACAAAGGGAAACTGAGCGCATGAAACAGTCTTATAGATCTTCCTATTACAACTACTTGGTCTCACAAGGAATTAAGTTTCAACGGCAAATACGATGAGATATAAATGTCGAACTCTCTTTACGCTATATTCTCCGAAAATAGATAACACAAAACAACCGAGCTCCAGGTACAGCCTTGTAGACCTTCAGTTTTACCTATTCAGCCTCACAAGACACCAGCTTGAAACCCTTTCCCAAGGTTATTTACATGGAAATTAACTCTGGCTGTGACAAATTTATTAGGCCCAGAGGCAATATCCCACTTGACGAACACCTGCTAACACCGAATTGTTCTAATCTGAACTGTCTTTCACTGAACTCTCTCTTCAAAGAAGCCCAATACCTTTAAGGGTATCACGATATCATGAAAAGATAAATGTAACAAAATGTTTTATCCCAATTATATGAATCATCTTCATCATGGTGAGAACATGAATTTACTGACTGGAGATATTAATAACATTTTTGTATTTTTAACCAGAAGTAAGACAAGATGTGAAATCGTGAACCAACATCTGCATCATGCCTGAATGTAGACCTTGCGTCTTTTGTTTGTGCGTGTTAGTGTGTCCCCGATATTCTAAGTTGTCACGTTCGAAAAGAGACCTCGTTGATTATTAATTTAAAAAAAAAACACTGAAATGCAATATTTTTTCTGGCTTTGCAAAAGATGCGTACTATTTCAGTTCCATGGATAACAGAAAATTACTTGAGTGTTCTCCTTTAAACATTACCCTTATGCTATGATGTGTTATATAGATATATGGATCTTTTCATGAATGAGAAAAACTGAACAC
>NC_089794.1:48947041-49007041 GCF_040412425.1 Macrobrachium rosenbergii | reverse complement strand
AAAAAAAGTGCACTTAAAAATAATTTACTCCACTTGTAACTATAGATATATAGTTATACTACACACTGGAAAAGTTTCATTGAATTTGGTTCAGTCTTCTTGGAGATATAATCATTTATTTTTCAAAAAACCAAAGTTTTCAGAAAACAGAAAAAGAAAAAATTTTTGTCAAAAATCATATGCAAAAAAAAAGATTGCACTCAAAAATCATTTTCACCACTTGTAATAATAGCTATATAATAGTACTACAAGCTGTAAAAGTTTCATTGAATTTGGTTCAGTCCTTTTGGAGATAATTCTTTTTTCTTGTTAAGTAAGTTCTGAGATAGCATCAAAAGAAAAAATTTTGTTGCTTTCATGAATCCTGAGATAATCAGGACTTCTTGAGTAAGTTATCCTTAAATCCATATAACCCATTTCCTCTATGATGTTACCGCTAGAGAGAATGGGATATTTTAGTGGTTGACACAAATATTTTTGTACAAGGGTTTTTTACAAATTTTTACAAGTTTTTTACAATTTGTCATTCATAGTGCCATACAAACGATGAACAAAATTGTCAATAAACCAATCTAAAAGTTTTTTTAGCAATAATACTTCAGGATATGTTTATTTAGGCTACACATAAAACAGTCCAAAACAGTCTAGAACTCACCTCCACCTGCCCAGAATTAGAAAGTCATAGACACTGTGCAACAATTTGTCTCTCACCGCCTTTCACAGGGCAGTAAATGCGGTGAACAGATATATAAAAAAAACCTACCAAAAATTTGTTTAGCAATTATACTTCACAACATGTTTATTTAGATATAAACAAGTCCAAAACTATTAATAACTAAAATTTGATCATTCGGCAGTCGGTGCTCTCCTTACATGGTTATTCTGTAATTGTAATGATGAATCTGACTCCTAGTATACAAGGTGGTCGACTGGGAAGGGCGGGGGTGTTTAGGATGTTTGCTGGCAGCAGAGAGGCTGAGAATAGAATCTCACACTTTCATTGGATGGTACGATTTTCAAGTAAGCCAATTTTGAACTTCGGTGGCAACGCACTGCAGCCCCGCTGAGTTACTGGGATGATTCTTCTTCCTCCCTGGTGTGATGGTTCAGTTGCTTGTATTTCCCGGCAAATGTTTTGATTGGTTAGGGCATGGTTATCAATTTCTCACCTGCGCTGGTGTTGTTCACGTCTGAGAATCATTGTTCCTCTGTTATCGGTGAGGCGGTGTTACTAGGTCCTGGTTAAAAGGGTGCTGGTGATGGTGGACAGGAGAAGTACTTACTGAGTTGTATTCAGGAGGGCTTCTCCTGTAGGAATAGGAAGATTCCCAGGGTCCGCAGCACCTCTGATTGTTTGCATACATTCTTTACTGTTGTATTTCACCCGGTGTCAGTTAGTCACGCATGTCTTATATGGTTCCTTATAGCCCTCTCTCATGCATGACAAGAGATTCCTTTAGATAGTTTCATTGTAGTCATACCTATGTATGCACTTGGACATCCACGATCAGGGCATTTGAATTGGTATACTAGACTGGTCTGTTTCCGGTGATCCATCTGTGACGGGGCTGGGCTGTTCTTTTTAATGAAGTCTTTGGCAATGCTATTCTGGTAATACATGTGAGGTCCAGCCTTGCATTTACGTCGGTGGCAGAGATGTTTTCGGTGATTATGTTCCTCTTAGGAGCGTTTGTCATCTAGATATTATTATTATTATTATTATTATTATTATTATTATTATTATTATTATTATTATTATTATTATTATTATTATTAACTTCACTCATGTTATCAAAATGGTCCGCATTGTTTCAAGATGTTTATTTCGTTATTCAATCTGATGATTCCTTCCTTTGAATACTATTGACTTGAACCCCAAAAGAAATTCATGAAACTACAAGCATAAGAAAATTATTACACGTCACGTCATATCGAATGCAGTACTTTCATATAAAGTAAATAAAACGCCACTATAAAGTAACAAGAGAGAGAGAGAGAGAGAGAGACAGAGACAGAGACAGAGACAATGAGGAGAGAGAGAGAGAGAGATTAGCGGGGCCGGTTTAGTATTACTTCATTTTATTTTTTAAGGTCATCTACATTCACAAAGATTAAGGGATGTTAATTAAATAAAGGTGATCATTCCTACTCGTAAGAAATTATCCTATCTATTACGTCAATTAATTTATATAACGTTAAGTAAGAAGATTTCATCACTAATGCTTCAATATACATTTGTGAATTAAGGGAGACAATAAAACATTTTACGCAAGAAATTTAAGAAATTTGAATATAGCTTCCAACCGAGCCACTTAAAAATTGCTTTCCTCAGTTGCCCCTCTAAGGAACCAAGGGAGAGCTAATGCTGCCTGTGAAAATCATCAAAATTAGAATGTGTTCTTGGAAGCAAGACGGAAGAGTTAATTTGAACTAATTATAGGTAGGTTCTTAATTTACATCACTTGGCAGCTTTGTTCCCCTATGGCCTTTTAGTCTTGCTTGGCAACTAAGGCAAAAGACATCTGCATTGGAGGATAAATTAGTCAATTATTAACTTGGCTCTTAGCCAACACCGGAAGGTATTCCATGACACTGATGGCAGCCAACAGCCTCTTTCATCTCCCTTTCAAGTTGCTTGCGAATTAAGGTTCATTTGGGTTTCTGTTCTCTAGGTATTACAAAAACCTTTCGGGATTTTAATGACATTTACGCAAACCTACTGCTAGCATTATTCTGTGACTTGGATATCGCAAGATAAGAATGACCATTGTAAAACCACTGAACGAGAACCAAACTACAAAAGAACACATGAAACCTAACAGCAAGAGAGGCACACAAACATGCACGCGCATACAGATAAGGTTTACAGGAATAATGATTGAATAATAAAAAAAAAAAAGAGAGGGAACTGGAATTGAATACTTCAAAATTACATAAATAGCTTGCTCGTTTCTTTAGTATTGTATCTGATCACATAAAGTGGAGTTTTCATTAGAAATAATAAATCCAAAATGGGCCGCTGAGTATACAAGGCATTTTCATCAAAATTTATAATTCATCATTTCATTTTTTGTTCCATTCACCTCACCTCATTTCCTAATAAAATGTTTGATACAATAAAGCTTGATTTAAGTAGCCTGACGCGACAAGGAAGTGAGTGTAGTACATTTTAGATATTTCCACTATCTGTCAATGTCAATGGCTAATCCCCTACCAATCGGGTATCTGACGATGTTACGGTAACAGCACAAAAGATGTTGGCCACTTCAACGTCATATATCAAATGCACTCTGATTATCAAAACCTTTATTTAGAATCTTCCCTTTCCTTCGTGACCCAGTATACAACCATATTATATATAAGGAAATGTTAGTGAATTTCTACAGTATTAAAAATTAAAGAATGGGAAAACCGCTCATTCATCGCCGTTATTACGAGGAAGACTGTTCAGTCTTATCTAGACGTTGACGTTATTGTTCTTATATTATTATTGTATCAAAGACATCTGCGTTAAGTTGGCGAAGGCTGTAAGCTTATCCTTTTTAATAATATAGCTGAGTCAAAGAACTGAAACATTACTGGCAGTTACTATATTAAGAGAGATCAAACGCAAGCATGTACTCATATTCCTTGTGGCTGTTTAGCATCATCATGGAATAACGTGAGAACTGCCTCAGACCCGGGTCAGAGCTCAGAATGTTCGGGAATAATTTTTGCTACTACTTAACAATAGTCGCAAAAATCTAAGTCCCTAAAAATTCCAGCGGTGTCTTGACAACATGGATATAAGTCAACCGTGCACTTGCCACGTTTCATTAAAAATATCTTCCACTCCTTTCGTTTAAGATGAACGTTTGTTACCTACAAAAATAGTTATTACTCTTTATAACTGAAAATATCACCCAGGAGTAGATGAAAGCCTTTCTCGTTTGACAGAAAACATTTACCTTTACTCAAAACGAACACTTTTCTGTTAATCAAAATATTTTCATTTTTAAGGATTAAGAAATGTATAAAAGTGTCTGCTATTGCAAAAAATCAGTGATACAAGATACATTCACAACTCAACTGACACGAATTCAACTTCAACCGGAATGAAGCATAAATACCATCAGTCATAACAGCATTATCGGTTCTCCAAGAAATTATACTTCTGAAAAAACTCAACTTAGCATATTTTCGTAAACCATGATAATTCCGTAATGATATTTCTGTTAGCAGTTTGAAAGCCAATTTACAGTTTTTACTAAATAACTCAAAATTTTTAGTGGAAGAAGCTCTTATACCTCTAAGTGAACTGTCTTCGGTGCTCATTGTTTCATTCTATCAATCTCATGTACTACCATAGCAAACCGGAGTTCTAATGTATTGGTGTCAGATGGTCATATTGACTGATTTAAAATAACCAGGGAATGTAAACCAATATTTCAGAGTTATAATGCCCTAGGAAAGGTGAAGCCCTCCTATCATATAGTGTGGCACTAAATGTGATAATAGTGAAGACTACTCCACCCCTGGATTTCACTCATTTCTATTTTATTGCTTTAAATATGAAAAAAAAGGCGTTTTCAATCATCACTTTCATATAGCTTAGCTGGACATTGAATCCGTGATCATTAAGACTAAAGCCCCTTCCACACGAGGGGGAAAAACACGACGGGCGCTCGGATTTGCCGGTAATTCTCTCGCTTTTAAATAGTGTTACCAGATCAAACTGTCCAAGGCAGGCAGTAGGCACAGGGAGGTTTCCTCGCCTATGAAGTCATCTACATTCTTGATAGCCATCCACCCACAAAATTGGTAACAGGTCTGCCTGCCGTGCATTTGCCCCCTCGTGTGGAAAGGGCTTAACAACCGACTGAGATATTGCCCAGTGCTACCACGGAAAGTTGCTTCACAGGCAAATCTATAACTAATAACCGTCTTAAGAGAACTCTTCTCCGTATGGAGTAGCATTACCTCAGAGATTGTTTAGGGTGTGGATCTAGTCCCCAGATAGATATGCTAAGCCAGGTTTAGGTTGCTTGATGTTAAAGCTTCATGAGTGCTTTGTCAACTGCCTTCAGTTACTTTGGCTATATGTGTTATTTATGGGTTTTCAGGATTTCATTCAACAATTCTTAATCCATCAGTTTGTGATTCTCGAAGATTCTAGTCATTTGCTCATGTACTTTACCATAAGTTTCACCAGACAACAAAGAACTTCAAGTATTAAAGAGCAAAACACCATAACTATATCCTTAAATAATATTACCAAATGATGGAACATTAGGCTTTACCCTTGGTGTTCTAGGTTACGTAAAGTCGCTTCATACCGGTACTGTAAAAACCCTGTGGATTTATAGGACTCCACCCGGTCAAAGCTTTACCTATGGGCTTCTGGGTTACATAAGGCCACTTTATACCGGTATTATAAAACCCTCTGGATTTTAAGACAAGCCCAGTCAAGGTAAACTGCTCAAGTTCTTTACTAATTCATTTCGGAATTTATGGCAAGTAAACCTAAGTCTGCAATTTCTACTAGTAAAGGTAAGGACGTTCATATTTACATGTGATCTTCATTGAAAAATTAGTTAATTACACCTTTTAATGAAAAACATCTTTTGGCATAAAGTGCAGTATATCAGTAGCGCTAGGCTCCTGTCTCGCCTCATTAAAATACATTGTGCTGTAAAAGTAACAAACACGGCAGTTCTTGAATCACAGTCTCAACTATTCCAGTCCACAAAATAAATGGAAAGTTATGAAGTTTTCTGCTATAAGCAAAAAAAAACTACTGCAGAAATGTTTGTACTTATTACAAGTAAAAAATAACATCTAAGGTTTTGGTCAGTAAAATGCAAGGTTTTATTAACTTAAATGAACTGAAGCCTCCACGATAAATCAAATTTGCTTCTGTACAGACCAACCAACCACTCAAAAAGCCTTTGTCCGAAGAAAAAAATCAAACCAAGGAACGGGAGGCACCAAAAAGCGCAAACAATTGAATGACCAATCAGAGAAACTACCGCATTAAACGTCGCGACGTTTAGAGCCGCCGAGCAAAATTACATAAGGTCAATTTGCCAAGTTTCAGAGCATAGAACCTTCTGTCATCACTCGCCGATTGTATAAAATAGTATATCTGTCTATTGTACTAAAGTGAAAACATAGGCTTGTTCATTGTATGATTAGCTTGAGTTTCGCTTAAATTAAAATATTTAAACTATATACAGCAGCTTAACTGACGTTAAAATTTCAAATGTTAAAAATTAAAATTAAATTAAGGACAATAAATCCGCTCTTAAAACAATGCATTACTAAAAACTTAATTTTTTGCTGAAAACGCCAAAAGTTAAACCACCTTATAAGTACAGATGCAAAATTAAAACTTAAAAGGATAAATATATTAACTAAAACCTTAAGAAATATTTAGATTACGTTACCTATTGTACTAAAATAAAACTAATTGCAATACAAGTTAAAAGGTCTTTACTGATAACTGCAAAATTCTAGAATAATTCTCAAGCGATCAATATAAACGTTAGGTTACTTTAAATCTCAAACAAATCTAAAGTCAAGGTACATTAATACTAAAAATAGCTAGACTGTTGCACTTACCACTTGTAAGGAAAAATTTATTTGTTTGAAGCTCCCATGCACCCGCCGATAGGTCGTAAGACATATCAAACAAGGCGTGAGAGGGGCCTCCGCCTCTGTAGGGGTGGAAGTAAAAAAATGGTTTGGTCACACAAAATAAATCATGCAGAAAATCTTTGTATATTAGACATATTTCACCTAGTTTTATTAAGCCAAACATAAAGAGAGTAGTCAGTTTTTGAGTAGTTTGAGAACCTTTCTGGCTGGAGAATTTTGGCCTCTTTCTCACAAGCGTAGCTTACTTCATGAAATGGTATAGATGTCACAAATCAGGAAGATTAAAATTAGAACTGTAGCAGGATATGGATTTCCTTTAATAGAATATTTAGTCATATCTATGCAAGATACAAAGATATAAAGCTTTAAAAAAAAAAAAGGGAAGGCTTTACTCGAAAGTCAAGATTTTAACAGGCACTTGCTCATTTCCAAGTAGATTGTAAACTAAATACTCAACTTCACGGACCATCAGATCTCCTGGCCCTGAAAGGTATATTTATACTGCAGAAGTAAATGAAACCACCTACTACAGTTTTGTAGTCTAGAAACGAAAAATAGGATAAAGCAATGCTATATGATAACTAAAGCTTAAAGAATAACAAAAAATCTCAGACCAATACTCAAACCTGTTCACAAATTGCAGTATGTATGATGTTAAACATCTGTACAGCAAAATTTCAAGGAAAAACATGACATGAAATACTTATACCAATTTGGTCTAAAACTTTAAATCAAAATTTAAAAAGCTTTGTTCAAGAAAAAATAAGCCTGTTGCAACAATTATTACGTCAAGCAACCATACCCATGAACCCTTGCGATAATGGAAAAAAAACTATAAACGGAAGTCAAGAAAATCTTGTTAACAAAAGTATTATAACATGAACGTAATGAACTTGGCCTTTGCAGAGCCTAGGAGAATCGCCACAGCTAAACGTAGACCATCTATCACGCTACCAGTTTCCAATAGCAAGATCAACCGGTACGGAATTACTTCCGGTTGCACAGGCAGCGAGGAACCGACCAAGAAACGAGCAAGATAAAGATACTTCGCTATTCCAGAGTCGAAAGCTTACTAAAGGATTTGCTTGCTGAGATTGAGAACCCCGTTGCTGTTGGCGTCGCCTTCAAGGACCAGGGATTCACCTGTCTGGAAACTGGGACGATTTATGCAGAAGAGTATAACTGTACGAAGTCCTTGGTTTTGTTTAAGGGGAAACTTTAAAAGAATACGCTAATTGACTGATTCTTCGTTTTATGACTTCTCGGTTCTTGATGAAATTAGCCTCTGTGTATCATAGAAGAAAATTTTTATCAATAATTTACTGAACAAGAGAATGAATATTCTTCGGTGTATTACGTATTGTCACGCAGTATAAAAAATATTACTGCTTACTGGTTTTTCCTCAGGTCCCACTCCAACGAAAGGGCTCTGCAGTACCTCCAAACTCAACTCGTCACTACATAATAATGCAGACACATTCTCGGATTCTTTCATTTATTGGATTGTGTACTCCTTATTAATTGTCTGACATTGCACTGAGAAAAAATCAAATCTTTCATTTTTTCTTGAATGGCTTGATATTTTCAGTCTTCCTGATACTTGTGGGAGCTTATTGTATAGTCTTTAAGCGGTAGATTTAAAGTTTCTAATTCCTGATTGCGAATTGCATTTTGGCTCAAATAACTTGAATCCATCCACACCTATTCTTATGTTGATTCCATGCATTGGATGTATTTGTTTTATGAATTCGTGATATTCCTGTTGGTTGCGAAAGCAGTACGATGCTCAATGCTGGAAAATATGTTTACTCAAGTGATTAGTGGCGACACATCAGCGCGCAGGTAATTAAGAGTTCATTAACCTGAGGTGGGGTGAGGTCGCCTAGCGACAGGCCATGAGAACAGACATGTGTCCACGTTCCTCTCTGGAACGTTCTAGAGGAAATTTCTAATTTTAACTGGTTTATAGGTGGGGCACTGAGGCATGTGTGTGCCTCGAGCTTAGACCTTTTGTGGAATAATATTTTATTCTGCTTTGAACTGTGACATAGCCAGGACGCTTAGGTTCGAATTGTCGCCCGAATGGTGAGTCTTGAAGATAAACTTTGATCACAATATTTTCTATTTTTATTTTGTATCATTGATTGCATTATTTTTAATCTTGTGCCATTTTTTATTCTCGTGTATTTTGATGGTGTGAAAACATAATGTGCCCAGGGTTAATAGGAGATATTTCTCTTAATACAAATGTTTCACATCTATGGACATGAATGACACATGTTTGCCATGTATGACAAATATGGGCGCATGTATGAGCTTATTAGAATTTGGCTGTTGTGGAAATCTAGCCAATTGAGACTGGTACAATGGACTTGAAAATAAGGGGACTTTTGTAGTGGCAGTGTAGAGATGGTAGAGATGGGAGATAGTCCCATAGTGTTAAAATGGTGTAATGCTTTTGGAAAGTCGTTTTTTGCATGTATCTTTTATCATTTTCTTTCATTATGACTGATTACCATAATTAACCTGCTTTTGTTAGTTTTCTTGTAGAATAAACTTTATTTTTTTAAAGGGGATTTAATTTCACATATGTTAGTTGCAAGGATTTATTTAGAATTGAAAGAAAGAGAGAGGATGTTTTCTCGAAGGTCGACGCTACCAGGTGAACCAACACCCGCAACTTCGGCAGGCAAGTAAAAAGAAAGTTGTATGTTTTTTTTTATACAACATATTATATGCAGCAAATCATTCAAATATTTTGGACACCCTGTCATGACAGCTTGATGAATCATTTCATACATTTTGCACATTATTCTAGCTTTGATGGGGAACCAGTGAAACTCAAACAAAACAGGCTAAGTCCTGCCATGCGGTGCAACACCCTTTATTAGTCTTGACGCTCTATTTCGTATTTAGTATTTAGTTGCATCTTAGGTAGAGTATTTTCTGCAGTTGTTCATCCAGTTTACGACACAATTAATCAAAAGATTTTAATGGAACAATCTCCAATATATTTTTTAACAAATGAAATATATCTAAGATGATGTGCAGTAACCCTTACAACATTTTGAATTTGAGCACTAAGAGACAAATAACAGTCTAGTGGTACACCTAAATCACGTACTTTGTCAGCGATCGAAACTTTATTTCTATTCATATTAAGCCGAAAACCACCAAGGTTTCTTATTTAATTTGTCCTTCCTACCAACAAACTCAGTTTTATTTTCATTTAATTTCAACTGCTTAAATGTTATCCATTCCTTACACTGGTGAGGACATCATTTATTATCTTATTTGTATCGTTAATATCGTTTATGTAAAAACAAATTACGCTACGTCCCAGTGGCATGTTTCATAGTACAAGATGAAATTGGACCTAATACACTGCCTTGAGGTGCTCCTCTTCTTAATGTTTCATAAGATGAGTTCCCTATTTATACACAGTATTTTCTGTCTAACAGGTAGCTTTTCAAAACTCAAAATCAGCTTTAGTAATACCAGTTGATCGTAAATACTTTGAAAAAGGTTCATGAATAACTGTATCAAAAACAGCGCTGAGATCGAACAGTCCCAAAATACAGCATCTGATTTATTTATCGTTTCTAATAGGTCATTTACAACAGAACTTACAGCGTGTTCTGTATGATATAAGTGTCTATAAGCCGACTGACTAACCAGTAAAGCATTTACCCCTTCCAGATAACTAATAATCTGTTCAAGAATTACATATTCTAACATTCTGGACATAAAAGATAGATTCCAAAGAGGACTGTATGAAGTCAAACTTTCATATTCAAATTGTTTGTTCAGCAACAGCCACTTTCTCAGCCAAAGGGAACTTGCATTTATAACTTTCACTGTTATACTAAGCATGAAAATATTTCAACACCAGTAAGTTCAGATCTGGCATCGGACCAGCTGTACATTTTGTTTTCTTTGCCATTTTAATAATCATAATAATGCCATCATTGCTTACATTTTTATATTTCGTTAGTTTATCATTTGTCCGTAGTGTAGTATTTATCCGATCCGGCGTTTCAAAACAAGTAACAATTGTGTTCTAAATTTTCTCCTTACAGAATTCAAAAAAATTATCGGGAAATTTTTTTCCCTTGCATTCCAGTTCAGCTATCTAGAAGTCTATATAATTTATTCATTTCCGTTCGTGCTTCTGGGAATTTCTGATGACAATGTTCAGTACTTAGTCTTACAGTCTAGGGACAACATACTACCTAAGGAAGTTTTACGTAATCTATTTCTAGCAAATTTAATCATAACTATATATATATATATATATATATATATATATATATATATATATATATATATATATATATATATATATATATATATATATATATGATGATGATGATTATTATCACTTTATACGTGATTCATTTATCACACATAACCACAGTGAAAAATAAGAAGCGGGGTTTAGGTCCTGACCGGTTTCGACTTTATTTCCAAGCCATTGACGAAGGACTGATACAGAGTATGAGAAGTCACACATATATATACTACAAGAACAGTACTGACGAACATACACAACCGTTAGAGACTACATATCGCCCCTCAGGCCGGTGTCGAGGTAGGAGTGGCCTTTAAAACTCATTTGGCTAAAAATCACAATATACTCTCAGGGGACAATGCTGATGAACAAACCATACGCCACCTCAGATCCACACCTGACAGGTGTCACGGAGGCGGAGTTTGGAAACTCATTAACACTACTACCCTCGTGCTGTGTTTACAAATATGATAATCCTATTTTCATACACCTCTACTTCCTACCTTAAAGTTAAAACAATTTACAAATTTCTTTTGATATTAAAGGATCAAGTTTATACATCCCATGACTGATATTCATATTATTCCTTGTAACTTTCTTTTATAAAGCTAGATTCAATGATATTCCTTTTAACAGTGCATTATTAGAATATACAATCCTGTTGCCCCTTCCCAGTTGATAGCATGATTGTTCTCACTAACATGTACAAATATACCACTGTTCCCAGGCGTGCATATCTCACACATTTTCTTATGCTGTTCAATTCTTTTTCCCGTTAATTTTTGCGGTTTGGCCAATATAAACCACTTGTCACCGACTTACAAGGAATTTTATATACACACCCTTTAGTATTGTCAGGGAGTTCTTGATAAGTACATTTTTTCATTGTTTTATTGTTCTTAAATGCGACATTAACACCAAAATTCTTAAGAAGATGAGGGATATCTTTCATATTATTATTATAAGGCAGAACAAGCAAATTTTTTGTGTTGTAAGATTCTTTCTGGTTTTGATACATAGTCTTTTTTGCCGCTTCAAATGCACTGTTTAATACACTATCAGGATATTTCAATTCATGAAACTTGAAACTAGAAGGTTTTACTCTTTATTAAAAAACAAGGATCACACACAAGATATGCTCGAAAAAAAAATAGATTAGTAAGTACGTTACTTTTCACTTTGAAATCATGATAAGAGTAATAAAATTTTTTTTTGCAAAAATGTAAAACACTTTTTATTAAAATGCACTAAAAAGTAAAAAGTAATTTCTTGAGACACACCAGGATTTTCTTACAATTAATCATGTCTACAAAAATAAAAGCTTGGGCTCCAAACATGGAAGGAAATGCTACAAGAAATAAAAACAAAAATATTCCTTTTCTTGTAGCATTTTCTTCCATGTTTGGCGCCCATGCTTTTATTTTTGTAGACATGATTAACTGTAAGAAAATCCTGGTGTGTTTCAAAAAATTATTTTTTACTTTTTAGTGCATTTTAATAAAAGTGTGTTTCAAAGAATTTTTATATTGTTAAAATTTTACACTTTTTACTTTTGACAGAAATTATAACCGATTTATGATTGTAGCTAAGAAAATTAAACGTGATATCCTGTCGAGCCAAAGAAGTTTTGAAAAATCAGTATCATTATTAACTTATTCTGCCCAGTCAAAGAAGGTATGAAAAATCCAAAAGCTATTCACTTCATACAAATTTTTAGATACTGGGAGAGGTCACTGTAGGGTCACTAGTGGTCTCTGCTGACCTATTGATCATGTAAAGTTGTATTGTCACCAGGATTGAATAACCATGCAAAATTCCAAGTCCATCGGACGAAGCGAATAAGTCGAAAATTGAGTTACAAGTTTTAACCCAAACAGACTGAGACACAGAGTTCAAGTTAAATAAAAGCGTGTAAAAATGAATGTAAGAATTAGAATGTGTGTTCTCTCTGTAAACAGAAAATTTAATGGACTTAATAATTTTGTCTGTGTGTGCTACAAAATCTAGAGAAGGTCTCGAAGAATTTAGAATTAACAAGGGCCCAACAACCTGATTAACAGTTTTACCTTCTGTAACGTTTGTTTGTTTGTATGGTTCCCGCTATACTTTGTTCCTGAATTGAATATTACACTCCATTTTAGTGATCAATTCCACAGCAGTTGGACAAAAGCTATAAGCTTTGTACATATATATATATATATATATATATATATATATATATATATATATATATATATATATATATATATATATATATATATATATATATATATGTATATGTATATATATATATATATATATATATATATATATATATATATATATATATATATATATATATATATATTTAATACACTGTAACAGGAATTTCATTGTGGATTTCACCTAACACACACACACACACACACACACATATATATATATATATATATATATATATATATATATATATATATATATATATATATATATATATATATGTGTGTGTATACATATAAACAGAGTATGGGATGCAAACCCATGGCCAGGCTATTCGTTGATTTTCCCAACACACAAACCAACGGAAATGGTTTGCAGAGGATAAGTCTAGTGCGATGGAGGAAATAAAAGTTATTAAATAAAATATGGCGCAGATGTAAACAACATTCTGAATGTTCCTTTCAATAAAATTCTTTATTAATGAATATGTAAAGTTTAGAGAAGCTAATGTTGTCTGAAAATGTTCCGTGAAGGGAGTTGAAATCCACTTGAACTACCCAGTGGATATTTCTGTTTTGACTTTTCTATGACCTAATGACGTTTTGAAAGTCTGCGGCATAGTCCTTATTCTATGCACAATAAGAAATTGTACTGGAATTTTCATGTCGGCAGGGCAGCCGATCGAGGCTACGGCCTACCCCAACGCCAAATCAAAAGTCCTTCAAAAAGAAGGCATCGTGCTTACCCCATATAAAAAATAGGAAAAAACACGTTAAAACGAAGAAGATTGTGGATGCAGATATATAATCATTTTTTGAATAATTCCCATTTTCCCTATTTTAGCACTTACCAACGCTTTTGCGTGGAAGGCAGTACCTTCTTCATTATCTATTGCATTATTATCGACAAACTTTTTTTTAACACGCAATTATATTGGAGTATATTGCTTAACCCTTAGTGACTTGTTTAGACTGCAAAGCAACTTTTGGATGCCTTTTTTTCATTAGATTGTAGTAAAAATTGATGCTTTGAGGCACCATTTACTCCTGCCATTAATGTAGTTGAAACACTCTTGATTAGATACAGTCTTGTATACTTTAGTAACGAATCAACACAAAACCAACTACAGATGGTATCAAATTACCTGCGCCAAGATGACTTAAAATGTTGGTTTTAGCGCCTTCAAATTTGCTTCCCAGAGACTGATATCGAAAGGAGTGAAAATAGTCTTTCCAGAAACAAATGTGTAATAAATAATGTGGATTTGACAGTTAATACAGAGAACCCCATACGATTCTTCGAATGTCTTTTCTAGCGTCTGTTGATGTCAAAGCATCTGTGGGTCCCACATAATTCCTTCGGCAAATTGGAACCAGATAAGAAACTTACAGTAAGTAAGAAAGAAAAGAGAATAAAGAATAACGTAAGAGGTACCCCATCCTTTAGTATATTCAGTCCTGTAAAAAGCTTGAAAAAGAAATTTTTACGTTTTCACAGATGCTACACACCTAAATTTTTCACTCTTTTTTCCGGTAATTAAATAATTTTCTCTATTATTTCAATGTTATGGAAGAACTGGAAGTATTAAAAGAAATAATAAAAAATCCAGCAACAAAACGTCAGTAAAGTTCATTTAGTTGCAATACGGGCAAAAACAGAAGACGCATGTTATCTCACCTCTAAATGATCCTTGTTGGACTCTCCTAAAAGATCTTTACCCCAGTGAAACCGCAAGTCGACGAAGCTCTAGAATGTTTTTTTTCGACTGCGGAACTGGACGGTTTATAGACGATTTTCTCTTGACGTTAGAGAAGAAATTCTTCGTTTGCTGTATTCAAGTTGCACGTACGTTCTTGGAACTGTGATGTATTGTACGGTGAAGTTCGGGAGTTAAGGCTATGTAGACTTTATTATCTCTGCTGACGGGAAGTTTGGATTACTTTTGTTATATAAGTCACTTAAAAGTTCAGTATTGTTATTTAATACTTTAATTTAGCCTTGTTATTCTATACTTGAGGTTATAGCTCTATATGATTATGTCACTAAGAAATTATCCTTGTTAGTCAATACTTTAATATGGCCTTGTTATTGAGTACTTGAGGTTATAGCTTTATATTGTTTATAATGAACTTTATGTACAACAGTTCTTGGTTTAAATGTTAATTTAACTGAAATATCTTTATTTCAAGTTCTTCACTGCTTCCCCCTAATAATTCTGTGTTCGTTTCAGCTGTGTTATTCAGACATGACCACCTTAAGCACATCCGCTGATTGTCACAACCCTGTTTGTCATTTGTGGGATACAGTGGATAGTTTTTGAAATTTTTTCTTTAATATTAAATACTTATACATGTGAACTTACGTTACATCGTTGTGGTCACTAAAGATGTGTTTAATTTACTTTGTCCGCAATGCAGCATTGTGGATTATTTGCCAGTTTACAAAGTAATGGAAATTTGCAACGTTCCGTGGACGTTAGTATTCTATTCTTTGATAAATCTTTATGCCAAGTGACATAGGTGTAAAAGCATGAGTTTTTAATCTGTTCGTAAATTATGCATAGTAATTCTTACTTTGGCACTTACATTTGGCCATAATACTTGGCCATAATACCATTCTAATCACTTTAAAAGTACTTCCAGTTACTAATGAATCCAACCTTTATGAAGCCGGGATAACAGTTTCTCATGTGAGAAACAGGACACTTTGGTGAAAAACTTAAACTAAAGGCTACTGCTGTATCAATAAGACTGAAAAAATGGAATACATACTCTTTAAGGTTGGTTCACTAAAGTTTGAGATGAGAAACTTTAATTTCTTGTGAACCATTCGGCGTCAGTGACCCTGGTAATTGTGACGCCAGATAACCCACAATCAATCAATCTTGTGAACCAACCAATTTTTTACCTCACCCCTACAGGGGCGGTGCCCCTTTAGGCGGGGAGTCGCCTCTCATGCCCTATACCTATAGGTCTTATAACCAATAGGTAAGTGTATGGGAGGTTCGAACGACCAACCAACAAATAATTATTTTTTTTTTTTATGTGTTAAGCGCATGAGTGTAGATTTTAGAAGTTAATTACTTCTAATTTTTATTTTAGGATTTTAAAAGTAAGGGTAAGGCAGTGTAAGTTGCTTAACTGGAATTTTCTGTTTTTTCTAACTTTGGTTTTTCTGTATTTGGAACTTGAAAATTTATAATGTTCAGTAAAGTAACTTAGCTGCGTATTTGGAATTTGTAAATGTAATTTAAGATTTTCACTTTTTATTTAGCAATAAGAAAATGGAAGTTTTGGGTTTACGTAAGATTAGTTTTATCAATTTTAGTTGCTCTAAGAATCTGTACTGTAAGGACGTTGATTTTTTCAGGACAAAAAAAATCAACATTGTGTTATTGTATTGCTTTGAAATTGATACTTGACATATCTTTTTATTATTTAGATTTAACATGTAATTGTAATAGCACAATACCTTCTTAACTTTTTGGAACAATATGTAACGTAAATTATGGCTTCCACTTTGTTCATAGTTCTAATTAAAAAATTTGTAATTCACGTTTCTTAACTTTACTAGTTAAGATTACTTCCATTAATATAACGAGCAATATAAAATTCATACAATATACAAATTCTAATTATGCTATACAACATATAAACCCAAATCATATCTGATCGAATATACTTATGTTCGTTTACTTAGTATTCTTTACAATTCGACTACTTGTTTAAAAGCATTCCTTAGACTTTTTTCTGGAAGCTCTACTCAGAGGCTTTAAAAGTTTACCAGTACGGTAAAAAAATGATCTTAAGTTAACATCAAAAGTTAACATTAACTGCGATCTGTAATTTAGGTGATGCTCTTGCATTTTTAATGCGTTTGCTTCTATTTACAGAATAGGCTTTCTGAAATGGATATTTAAGGCAATGAAAGCACTACTTGGGTTATTCAAGAACTCGTTTGTTGGTTTTACCCCTAACAAGAGGTTTCCAAGCTGAACTGATGTGAGAACTGGAGCCTGGCATTGGTGGAGCCTGGCATTATCATTAAGCTTCACTTATTCGATGATCAACCTGTGTAATTAGTTATTTGAGGTTTCAATAAATTGTTGCAAATGACACATACCACCTTACCTTATTTTGAGTTTCCATTTCTGTTTTGATCCTTGGCCTGTTTATTCTCAGAGTCCTGTTTTCCGTTTCCTTGGAGTATTCGAGGTGTCTTCGGAGGTCCCTGTGCCCCAGTTGGGCACTGGGCGAGAGTCTAGTTCTGGCCTTCGTGTTGATACGACATTTTGGATTACAGCAAGTTTCGCTCATATATTCTGCAAATATTCACTTTTCCCTCGCAATGATATCCAGTTGCAACGCTGCTTCCTCATCTTGCTGCAGCCATGGGCCAGTAATGCCTGGGGAACCTCGCTGTGAGCAGGTATAAATCTTTTACTTAATTTTGGTGACGTAGGAGAGACGTGGACCTTTCCTGTGGTGGTCGGGCCTTTGGTCTGCAGGCTTTAAAGTATTTTGGGGAATACCTTCCCGCTTCTTTGATTCACGTTCGGCCTTTGGAGTGTTGTGGGGGGACACCCCTCCCCGCCCCCCGTTCCTGTTTGCCTTACTCCGTTACGTCTCATTGGATCATCAGGCAGTTCCTCATATGAGGATCTTAGTGGAGGTTAAAATTCTTAGTGGCCACTTTGTATTTGTTAGGGCATCTTAGTTTTGTTACTTGTTAGGCTTCATTCTGGCCGTTATTTTCTCCTTTCTTTCGGGACCCCCTTATTTTTGAGAATGTATGTTTATGGTTTCTTTAATTAATTGTGTGGGTGTTTGCTGAAATTATTATTGTATTCATAGTTCATTGTGTGAATGTAATTCATATACTGATGTATTTGCAGTGGTTCCGGCAATCATTTCTATCTTTAGTGTTTGTAAATATATTATAATATTTTTACTTTTAGTATTTGTATCCCTCTCTGTTAATATTTGCACACTGACTGTTATCTCACCTATCGTGACTTTAACTTTAGAGAACACCTGTTGAAATTCATTGTTCTTCTGCATAGTCTAGTATATGTACGATAGCCCTTAGAGAAGGGTCCTGACATATTTGTTAATAACTAATCGGAATAAAAGTTTAAGCTGGGTTCTTGCTAATTTTAAAACACACAAGTGGCCTTTTGTGTACCTGTTATCAATATTTGAAAATTAATGTTGCTCCTTAATTCCTGTTACTGTTTTTAATGTAATAGTTTTGAGTAAATCTTCACTTTCCGAGTAGAGATTAATGGTATGTGAGTATGGAAGTATGAATAAACATTAATTGTTAAAACTTCTTAACTTTTGCATTCCTGTTACATTTAAAGTGTTTTCAGGAACAAATGGTCTTTGATTTTTTAGTTTGATTTTATTTACCTTTCCCTTAGTTCTTGGCCCCCAGGATTCATGTTTTCCAGAAAACGCTTATATGTTTAATCAGTTGCCCTTTGTCAGTACCCCGTTGTAGTTTTATTTGATCACTGAAAGTTTCATCCTAAAACTTATGGGTTCCCTAGTTTCCAATGTATATTTCTTTGTTGGTGATGATTTGAAATAACTTTTTTTGTTTTATTCTGTACGTATTACATAAGTTTAATACTTTAGATATTCTTTGCCTTTCATTTTAAAATGAATAGACTAATTATCACTAGACTGTTGTAGGTATAGTGGGGATTCTATCAGCTGGCCGTCTAGGGTACTAGGATTGTATATCCTTCAGAGTTGACCCATTCTGATAATACCAACACGGGCTTTTGTGGTAAAAAGAGTAGAGAGTAAATCAGTGTCTGTGCCTGTCGAGTTCACCATGGACAAGATTGCTTTATACTAAAATTTCCTCATTTGAACGGGAACATGCATAAAGCGCTCCTTCGCTTGGGGTAAGGATGAAGAGTATGAAGGACTTTTGCCTGCCAATGATTCCCAAGATTGCAAACTCTCTGAGACCAGGATTGACACTCACGGCCCTATGGTCTCATTAAATTCCTAAATAATAGTGATGATAAACCTCAATTTTTTTCAAATTGTAAGTTTTTTAGATTTTCTGAACAACTGAAGGTGTGCTCGATACTCTGTAATGTGAGTTTAGAAAAATGGATACAAGTAGATGGGTTTATGCCAGAATGAGCTTTTTTCTTGGGGATTTTTTTCATAGAATTAGGGACTCGAAGGATCTTTTACACCATACTAAATTTAAGAGGCTTTAAATGTTAATCAGAATTCTCTCTCTCTCTCTCTCTCTCTCTCTCTCTCTCTCTCTCTCTCTCTCTCTCTCTCTCTCTCTCTCTCAGCAAATTTCCATGATAAAAGGAATACCTAGCAGAAATCCCCTGGCCTCAATTTCATACCCTCATTCACAGGTTTTTTTCTACCCTTTTGCACCCTTTTCCAAGACATTCCCCTCCTCAGACATAAGGCCACTTAGGCCCCGAGATGTCAGGCTAACCACCACCTCTTCATCCCACTCTCCCTCCTCCCACAACCCTCCCATCGCCCCCTCCCTTTGCTTCATCCACTCCTTATCCCCTACCATCCTCAGATACCCCTGCTTCTTCCAGACCTTAAACTCTGTCTCTCCCCCTCCACTTCAACCACCCATCGCCAGCTTTGAGCGTGTCATCGGGAGTCCCAGCACGAGCTCCGAGAAGGTATCCTGGTCCTTCAGTAATGAGCAGTTCTTTAATGAATTGTACAATGTCACCTCTTCTTTCACTACAGCTACTAATATTCCTTCCAGCCATGATATAACAGACAGGAAACATCAAGCATTTCTTCAAGGGTGTTGTACATCGGCATGCCCCAATGAGTATGCACAGGGACAATGATTCCACCACCAACCATGAATCATACAACAACCCCTCCATAATTGACGACAGCGAACTGCTGAAATTAATTCAATGAAATATCTGTGGAATTAACACTAAACTTGTTGTTTCAGCCAAAAAATTTCTCTTAATGACTATATTCTTTTGCAGGAAACATTTCAAAGTAACACATCTTTCTTATACAGGGGATACTCGTTGTACCAAACACCCCAGTCTGATACAACAAGAGGTCTCATGACTCTAATTAAATACGCAATCTCTTCTTCCTTAATTCCAAAAATTAACTGTGGACCAAAAGTAGAATCACAGTATAAAAATAATTCACAATATTTATAAAGCTCCCAGAAAACATTGGAAGTAGAGGCCCTTCTTGATATGTTATCAGGGAGCAACACTATCATTGCAGGTGACTTTAATGCTCATCATCCCTTTATCAGGCTCAGACACCCAGAAGACCCCACGAGACGCCACCTGTCCTACTTGTTCCAGTAATTTCCAGGAGTCAAATTACTGAACAACTGTGATGATCCAACTCACCTACAGGAGGGCTGGTTAGACCTAACCCTTTGCTCCAGTAATATGCAAGATGATGTGACCTGGCAGTTGCAACCATACTAACCAGTGACCATTTTATCTTGCAGTCCACCTAACATCTACAGAGACTTCCACCCTGTGCTCCTCCTGGATAGAACCATGAGCTTGTAAACTGAATCGTGTTTGAAAACTTTATGACCACCTGGTCTATAGAATACATTAATTATCCCACTTTCTATTTTTTGCAGGGTTTTTGCAACAATGCAATAGGTGTAGCTAGTGTCCATTCCAAAGAAACAGTACACTTTTGCCCACTGTGAAGATGCCTGGTACTATAATTCCAGAATCAGAAAGGAATTGAAGAATTAGAAAGTTTTCAGTAGACATAGGACCAATCATCTACCACCCTAAAGAAAGAGGTTACCAACAATTCTGCTCATGTCGCTTATAAGGTAAGATTGTAAACCTGGTATCAATGGTGTGAGCAAGTGCACTAACTCACACCTGTTACCAAATTCTGGAGGTGGATTAACAGGGTATCAAATAAAAAGAATCTCATTAGCTCACCCCATTCCAACCCTCACAGCAAAGCAGATCATTGCCTAATACTTTGCAGACAGGACGAGAACTAATCATCTTCCCCCTGGAACTTGGCTCTGCCTAACAACACTGGGGCTCACCAGGAATACAGCCATAATGGCTGCCTACAACACTCCTGATAATACAGAGATACCCTTCACCATGCAGGAACTAAACCTTTCTCTCAAAAGAGGTAAGGATACCACTTGCACCCATGAATGTATGCATGCAGAAAAGGTATTGGGACTTGAGAATACATAACCAATGTCCTGCCCACAGTTAATGAAAGAAAGTCTAGTCTTTATGGATTCGGAAATACCCTATGAACTGGCAAACCCTACCGTCATTTTCTTTTCCCTTGTCTATTACCATGGACACAGAGCTACACTCTGAATCAGGAATGAAGGATCCACTTCCGAGGGGCTTATTCGAATACATTAAACATGAGAATGGGACACCACAAGAAGGAATTCTTAGTCCCTTTCTCTTCAGTATTCTCAGAGGTGTAGAAATCTTCATCTGACCAGATGATGTCTGCATAGTCTGTCCCCAGCAACCAGGCTACATTTGATTACAAAAACAAGAGCATTTTACTTGATCAAAGAAAAATTCAGTGAACTAAGCCTGAAGGTCAACACTAACAAAACCATGGCAATTGCCATGAGACATGCTTGTCTACCCGATAATCTATCCATCATGGAAGAAGCTAATGAGTGGGTAAATAATTTTATTCACCTGGGAGTATACATAAATTATATTCTCTCCCCAGCAAATGAAATTAAAGTCTGGTGGAATATGCAGCACCTGCACTCACAAAATTGACATGGTCTCAGCTTTGCACACTGGAGGTGGTTCAGAATGATGCTATGAGGTTCGCTGTGGCGATCCCAATGTGGATCAAACTCTGTCTGCTTGGAGGAGAAACAAATCTTCCCTCTCTCTGTCTTATAGGGCTGACCAGGGAAACTGCAATAATCTTCAAAACTTTGAAGAGTGGCAAGGATTGCCCCCTGAGAAACATGTTAATAAATGTCGTCATTTTGCATGAGGAACTGGTCCTCCCCACGGTTACATTGGGAACGTTATTGCTGGCCTGAAAAAAGTCAGTATGCAAGAAGCAGCTGCTGTAACAAAGAAAGAAATGCCTTGTAACACCCACACTGAGCCTCTCATCTGGGCTCCCCTCACACTGCAAATAAAGCTTTCTACACTCCTGCACAACTCAAACAAGCAGTGCAAGAGGCCACAGATAGTGCAGCAGCCAGAATACGTACTACACAGACAATTCAGTAGACCACAGGATCTACTGCAGCAGTAGTCTCACCCTCCCTGAAAGGAAGTTGGAGCTAGTTGCCATCCTGAAGGCACTAGAAGACTCCTGAAACAAAGACTCTGAAGGTGAAATCTTTGCTTTAAGAAACCCAGCACACTGAAAATATCTCTAAAACCAACATAAAGGCTTCTGTCTTTGCTCATCAGAAAAATGGACAGCAAATTACACTAAACTGGGTTCCTAGTCATGTGGGAATACCAGGAATTAATAAGGTGGATCAGCTTGCAGAAAGCACCCTGAAATGGGATATGATCATCATCACCCTCAATCCTTCCCTCATGAAAATAAAACAAGATGTTTTCAGGAGCTGCCAAACTAAAGCACTCAACAAAGTTCATCAAGCACTCTCCCAGGATTCTAGGTTATAAGATGGTGTTCAGAGAGCACTAAATCACAACAATAATCTGTTTCTAATGACATCTTTAAGAAACTGGTAATTAGTATTTGTTGTGCTGTTTATGGCTAGGATAGCCTACCTGTGCACCTGACAACAAAATTAACATTGAAAATAGGGCGTGCAATTACTGGGAACAGGAAGCGGATCAGCCCTTAGATCATTACCTGAAATGTCTCGTCTACAGCGAAATTTCACAGAGCCACCCAGAAACAATTGTTTCACAGTGTAACTGCGAGGTTTTTCTCCTGTTACACCTTTAAAACCTTTTTACTCTCAATTACCTTTTCAGCGCTGAATAACCTCATAGGCCCGAGCGCTTGGCCTTTGGTCTAAATTTGATATTCCATTCCCTCCAGGCCGTCTTCCACTAGCACTACTGTCAATGCCTCTTTTTATCTTTATTTGTCACATGAGCTAACAGTCATCTTCCTTCATTTATTTAGTCATCTAGTCAATGATTTACATTTTCTGTCTTATAGTTTTCCATTTTCCATCTTCAGTTTTATTTTGTTTCATGTATTTCTTAGTTATTTATTTATTTTATTTTTCGTTTAATTATTGGGTTTCTTATTGTCTTTATATATTTATTATTATTATTATTATTATTATTATTATTATTATTATTATTATTATTATTATTATTATTATTATTGTTATATTTTTTGCAACCTACTTTTTCTGATGCTTGCACCACTCCATTTCCTCTCTTCTCTCTTGTTCCTTAGAACTAAAACTTGTGTATTGCTACCTCTTCCCTCCTTAAACTGAATACTGTTTATGCAGATTGTGTATACAACACTTCGCTCTTACAGAAATTTTATCCCTTCCTTCCCAGGCTCTTCTACTCACTGGGACTTGCTGCTATAACACTCTCTCTCTCTCTCTCTCTCTCTCTCTCTCTCTCTCTCTCTCTCTCTCTCTCTCTCTCTCTCTCTCTCACTGATGGGTACCACCTGGTTTAGGGAAGTTGCAACTCTGCCTGCCCTTTTCTTCCTTTCGGAAGACATTGTGGCGATGAACTCACGCCCGGGAGATGACCTTTGACCCTAATATCAATTTATTCTGTTCATATCATCTTAATGATAATTTGCATAATTTCACTAGGAAAAACAATAAAAAACATTGCTCTTCACAAGTATGCATATAGCAGACGGAACCACACAACCATTTAAAAATGTGAAAGAAATAAAAACAAGGAAATAATTCTATGTTTTCTGTAAAAAGAAAAAAAGAGGAATAGGTAGAATACGACTGACTAGAAACTAAACACAAACACCGGACAAAGATCTTCAGTGTTAGATTCAGTTTAATGAAAGATCTGGTTGATAGTACGCGATGACTATGGTCAAGGATGTTAATTCCGTGTTTTAGGTAGATAGAATCTTTTCCCCATTGTTTCAGCGAGACAAACATATGTGTGTCTGTCTGTATGTGAATACACACACATATACATACATACATACATACAGCCGAAATGAAGAGGACGAGGGGTGAAGCAAGAGTGGGTTATTCATCAGTAAATTCCCCTAGATTTAATCTTATTGAAGAGGCACTCTCAATAAGAGGGTAATGGTTTCTTTTCAGACAACTATAAATTCTAACTATTTTTTGTACTAACGTCCATTTATCGGGAAGTATATGATTTTGTTCTGTCTCCCCTGCGCTTAGTGTTGAGATATCCGTTAATCACTTGACCACTCCGATAGGCTCTGTACATAATTAAAGCATTGGATACCATTGATATTTTGGCGAGATAGGCCTACTGACATGAAACTCGTATTCTATTGATGAATTCCCAGTACATTTTGATATCCATCTCCGAAAGATCTATTGTATCATACAGAAAAAATGACTGAGAGAAATTCTCAGGTTTCCACTTTGTAGACAGTAGAGTCTAATGACTGGCTAACATAAGTGGAACACTCGTAGACATTGCCACCTGTTAGCCTATTGTGTCTTCTAGAATGTCGATGTTATCTCGAGCAGCAACTAGCTATTACCTATTTTTCTAAGCGAGCCCCTCTCTACATTTATAACGTTTATAATTTTTTTATATCTTTTAGATATTTCTCCTAACGGGGTGGCATCAGAGAAAATACAACGCAAAGGTCCCTGGTACGCTCATCCTTTCAGTGCTGAATCGTGGACGAATCGCTGTCAGGAAAATTTCCTGAAGATTATGTGCTTCATACACCTTAAAAGAAGACTCCTCAGCGTGGCTTTCAAAACCCCTAAAGGTACAGCATCCTTCACTTCTATATTTCATCATTATAGTGTCCCCTGGACAAGAAACACTTCCTTTCAAATACCCCTTCCATGCCATATATCGGCCTTTTTTAGGTCTTCCTCTCCTCCTGACACCTGACACTTCGAATTGCGCACTCTTTTAATCATCCTAATTTCGTCCATTCTTTCCAGATGAGCGAGCAATCTCAAGACACTGATCCACCCTTTCACCTACGTAAATTTAGCATTTCTTTATATCTCCACATTTTGAAGACTCTCAGTTCCTTGACATGCTACATGCATTACACAAGCAGTTCCTCTGAACAGTGTCAACATTCATCATTTGCACTTCACCTTCATAAAGAATGGTTGGTTCAACAATTCCTTCATACATTTCATCCCTACACAATCTGAGTCTTCCTAGTCGTCCCTCACACACCCTGTTCCTTTTAGTGATTTACCTACTCTACTCTTCACTTCTCTCGCCCTGTCATCGCCGAATATATTTACAATACTCCCAAATATTTATGCAAATCAACTCATTTTATTCTGTCATCATCCATACTAACATTCAGTGCTCCATCTTCTTGGTTTCCATTATCCTCATACCCTTACTTTTGTTCAATGTTACTCTGAGCTTTCTCCCGTTACAAGCACATTCAAACGGTTACAGTCGAAATTGTAACTCCTGTATATAATATCCATTTTCTTATCAGACAATGTAGATGCAAAGTTGCACCTACATTGTCTGACTTCTCTTATCCTCCCATTCATAAAAATACTGAGCTACAATGGAAAAATAACGCAACACCTTATCAGACCAGAGAGTGAATGACTTAGGTCTGATCAGGAATTGTGTTATTCATCCATCGCAGTTCAGTATTTTTGTGAATGGAGTGATAAGAGAAGTTAGACATTGACAGTAAATGTAGGTGAAAAAGTATTGTGATGAAAAATGGGTCGTGACTTTTATCAGAAAAATATCCGTCTCCTAAACCATGCACTTTCAACATCCACTACATTGACCGTCTGTCATTTCGATCATTAGCTTTTCTGCCAGAGTCCAAGTATGTCACAAACAGCCTTTTTCATATTTTCACATTTCTCACATAACTACTTGATAACAAAAACCAGACAAGCTTGCCCTCTTCCTGGTCAAAATCGACTTTGCTCTTCTACCATTCCAACTGTTCTCTGTCCTACTTTAACAATCAGAGCCCTGCAACACACCTTCCCAGGTATACTGAATAATGGTAACCCCTGATAATTTTTACACTCATCTATTACCCTTAACTTTATAAAGAGGGCCATTCTTTTCTCACACATTCCTTTGGAATCTTTCCCTCATCCAGACACACCTTACAGCCCTAATCAATAACGCAGTCATATTATTACCACCATACTGCAGTATCTAATTTGTAATCCCTTCACCGTCTATCGTATTTCCGTCTCCTCACCAGTCGCTTCTATAAGCACTAACAAACTTCTACTAAATGTTTTCACAAATTTCAGTAATGATTCTTAATGTGCCTTACAATCAGTACACTTCACTTTAGCTATAGGTATGAAACTCTTGCAAAAACTGCCACCCTAATTTGCACAAATGACAACTTTGGCACATTTCATAATTTTAGGTACAAATGTGTGCATTTCCGGAAATGTGAGCTTATGTTCTTGTAACAGGTTGTAACAAGTGCCTAATTATGAATTTTTGTCACATGCACAGGGACAGTTTTTACATTCACAAATATTAAGCCATAGAATTTGTTTAATATCCAACTCACTGTACCTCTGGAATAATTTACATCCACGAGGAATTATAAACTATAGCCTAAGTGCTTCGTTACTAGTGGGATCCGAATTGCAGCCTGGTTGTGAGTATAAAAAATGTTCCGGTGGAGGTGACAAAAATTCATAATTAGCCACTTGTTACAGAATTGCCACTCAGCTATCACGGCGGAGGTGGGCTGATTTCGATTCTAAATACAAAAACCTGGATTCGACAGACATATACTCAACAGAATCGATATCAACCTATCTGAATGTTCAAAGTTACTGTACCTTCGTTGTTTCCAAGCGAGGCGGTATTTCGAATCCCACCGGTGATGAAATGCTTATCACTTACATAATTCCCCTAAAGCGTAAGTATTCCATAAGTATGGCGATTCTGATATTAAACGTCATTTGTGGCTTGATATATATATATATATATATATATATATATATATATATATATATATATATATATATATATATATATATATGTGTGTGTGTGTGTGTGTATATGTATATATACATATATATATATATATATATATATATATATATATATATATATATATATAATATATATATATATATATGTGTGTGTGTATATATATGTATATATATATATATATATATATATATATATATATATATATATATATATATATATAATTTTTATGTAAATGTGTATATATATATATATGTGTGTGTATATATATATATATATTATATATATATATATATATATATATATATATATATATATATATATATATATATATACTGTATATATATACATACATATATATATATATATATATATATATATATATATATATATATATATATATATGTGTGTGTGTGTGTGTGTGTGTGTGTGTGTATACTCGTATATATATAACCGTTGAGTAAAAAACTCGGCACGCTACACACACTAAAACCTTTTTCTCATACATTATTGTTTACAGAAATTTAGCCTTTCGTTATATTTGAAGTGTATTTGTTGTTCTCAAATGCAAAATATCTGCATCTTCTTGCTTTTGACATTAAAGTTCACACTTCATAATCCTGCACTTGAGCTCATTTTCTAAAGTTTATACTTACAATTAAATTTTTATGCTAACTGATGTACTGTAGATTTTATCGTGGTAACAAACAATTATATTAATTATCATCATAAATTATGATCAAAATTCACGTAAATTCTAATAAAAAATTGATGTTATAGGGGATTTATTGTTGTAGGTTAATCATACGTCTGGCAGCTCCAGAAGAAAAGGTGAAGCGTCAGGTGAAAAATGAGAGTAAACCCAGAAAACTGTAGGAAAAGGTGACGTAAAAACTAAAATTTCATTCGTTTTGTCCGCATTTGTATGCCTATCACGGGGTAGGTTAAAAACCTTTCTGGGGTGACACAGAGGCCGTGTGCAAAATTTTGTCTCAGTCTGTCAAGCGGTTTGGATTTCTATAAAAGCCAAACTTATATAAAAACATTCACTTTTATATATATATATATATATATATATATATATATATATATATATATATATATATATATATATATATATATATATATATATATATACATACATAAATATATATATATACATACATATAATATATATATACATATATATATATATATATATATATATATATATATATATATATATATATATATGTGTATGTATTATATATATATATATATATATATATATATATATATATATATATATATATATATATATATATATATATATATATATATATATATATATATATATATATTGATATATATTGAGTTTAGTACTTTTGATGGGACAATCGTTTGCCGATTGTTCCCTCGATGGGTTGTTGCCTCCTTACTTTGTATTCTTTGCACTCTGTAGGAGTTGACGTCTGTCTCCGGTGTCTTCGAGATCGTCAGTCAGGTTTGGAATAGCAGCGAGTCAGGTTCTCGACAGCATAGCAGCTTCTTTGAGTATTTTGGAACTGCATTTATTCGCTACCTGTGGCCCTCTGCAGTTGGAGGACGACGTTGATGGCTGAACCTTGTCCATCAGTGGAGCAGTGTTATTCCTGTTTGACAGCAGTCTTGCTGTTGCCTTGACTCTGCCGATCATCTGTCTGTTTTGGAGATGTTCCTGTTGGCCGTCATGGGGGAAGTTGTTTTCGATGATCGTATGGCAGTGTTCAAGGATGTTCATCCTCTTCGACCTTTGATGGGGTCTCGACATCTGTGCAGATTGTCTGTTGTGCTTTTGTGCTGCACGAGGTTGTACTGGTATTATTTATACTGTTGTATTGGTATTTATGCTGCTTTATTATTCATGATCATGTGTTGCTTAATTATTTATGCTATTTTTGTATTATGTTTGATGCTGCTTGATCATATTGTTGACGCTGTCTGTTTTGTTTATATTTTGTGATGTAGCCAAAGTGTTGTTCACTTATAATGATTACTGTTTTGTTAATTTGATGTGATTGTCTTTCATAGAGTAACTTTGGTTTGGCTACATCAGTGTTATTTTGATTTGGAACTGACTCCTGTTTTGAATTTGATGTATTTATATTTTAAATGAACTCATTATAGTATTTAACTAAATTGTTAATAATTTGGAATGTTTGCTGCTGGTAATTACTTCATTGATGGTAATACTGAGTATATTATTTATTTGATTTTTGAACCAAACCTGACTCCCTTGTAAATATGTATATACCTTATTATAATATATTAGTTTAAGGTTACTTTATCGTTTTGTGCAGCTCCTTCCTCCTTTGTCTGCCTCATTTTCTGCCAGTCCAGTCCCGTATTTTTTTTGTATTTAAGAGCCTGTTGAACTGACTGCAGTTCATTACAATATATATATATATTTTTATTATATATATATATATATATATATATATATATATATATATATATATATATATATATATATATATATATTTACATATATATACATATATATATATATATATATATATATATATATATATATATATATATATATATATATATATATTTACATGCATACACACATACATAAATACATACATACATCCTTCAGTAATGATACTTTGCGTGAGCAGCTTTCTTTCAAGATTTTACATTAGGAATATGACAAGGTATTGTTTACCTGCGTTACCTGGACGAGATCTTTCTCACATCGATCTGTATTTTTGAAGATTGAAGAATTATCATACCGAACCTGAATCGCAAAGTTGTTTATCCTGTCATCGTAGTAAAACAACTTATTAACTAGTATACTTGAGAAAGAAATACTTGAGAAAGAAATACTAACATTTGAAAACTTGCTTGATTAATGAAACTTAAACTTTTTCTTTTGAAGTTATTAATTACCACTTTTCTACTTACAGAGAGAGAAAGAGAGAGAGAGAGATGGGGGGGCGGGCCTATGTTAACGCGAATAGACGTGCTTGTGAAGTACTTGAATAGTTGAAGTACCATTTGCTTGATATCTCAGCCTCTTCTTTGGACGCCTCAATACGTTCCCTTCACCCTCTTTGCACTTTTAAAGTCCAGACTCCTAAGGTTTTGTTGTAAGCTTCAGTATTGATTACAGAAGAAGAGCCTCAATTGGTGAGCCCTTACTTTAATTTGAAAGACCAGGTGTTTGGGAACATGTCATTTCGTATCAGTCATTGCCACTTTTCCATCAGACAAACCGCGCAGTATATCAAATGTCAGTCAGCACTGAATAAGCTTTCAAGGATAAAAAACGCATTAAGAAAATCCTGTTGACTTTTGAGAAGGTGTCCGAATCATTGAGGGCGAGGCCGCCAACTATCCTGCAATGTGTCGTCAGAGAAACTGCTCTAGAAAGCTGTGACTGAAGGTCAGACGCATGAGAGTTGTGAAAGCAACGAAAGTTCATGGGGAAATTATTTTGTAATTAGGTAAGGAAAATGAGGAAACCTCCCATAAACCAGTAATTCGATGAAAACTGATAAATGACCTTTAGAACAGTGTTACCAGACGAATCTAATTTTTTCGAATAATCGTGTATTTGTTTAAAATACCGCACTGAGTATCACGAAAATGACGGCATAAATAAATATCAAGATCGAAACGATATTGACGATATGAGCAGCAAGGTTTCCCTCTATAAAGTATTCACTAATCACTTACAATTATCATTTTCTAAACGATCAACTGCTCTCATAACTAATAAATACTTAAATTAAAATCTGAGAAAGTAGAGATAGCGATGAAAAATCCTAGAGAAAGGCAGAGCCACGTTTTAAGCATTATCCCAGTAATGTATACTAGCTTAATGCTTAAAACGAGGATCAGTCTTTCTCTAAGATTTCTGTCGCTATCCCAACATCACCAAATTTTAATTGACAGTTATTATCTATGTGAGCAATTGGCCGTCTAGAGAATTATATGTGTAAGTGATTAGTGAATGTTTATAGAGGGAAATCTTGTTGCTCATATCTTGAACATTGTTTCGATCTCGAAACTTATTCAGTCAATTTTTTATTTTAGTACGATATCACAATCGAAATGAAGGATTATTCGAAAATAAGAATTTCGTCTGGTAACTTCCATTTTCAAGGACATTCTCTTCATACAAATACAACGCTTGTGTGTCAGAGCCAACGGGGACCTATTTGTCACTCTAGCTGTCTACCTTTTTTTCTAAAAGATAAATTTGTTTGCGTGGTTCCAACTGCTGTGACAGTAATGTTTATATTTTATAAAGTATTACCACAAAATTTACACTTCTCTGAGTTTTAAAGGTTAAAGAAAATGAAAAGTATCTAAATCATCTTTATCTCATTTGTCGTTCTTCAAACGGAAACAACGACAGTCGTTAGAGATCATACTGTTCTCGTCTTTCTGCGTGTTCGTGCTCAGTAGAGGCTGAGATAACGTTGCCCAGAATCGTTAAAACCTCTACGGGAGATCCACACCATATTTAAATGCAGACTCAAGACAGCGGCGTAAACATCTGCGTAATTTTGCAACTTTGATGTAAAATGTCTTATTGTACTGAAATAATTACCGAAAAGAACATTTATCTCTCATCTCATGAGAAAATAACAATTAAAGGAGAGTTACTGGCGGAATACAGTAACAGAAATAGGCAAAAATGCACAGTTAATTCTACTTGTTTGAAAGAGGGTCTGCAACCTACATAATAATAATAATAATATTATTATTATTATTATTATTATTATTATTATTATTATTATTATTATTATTATTATTATTATTTATTATTATTATTATTATTATTATTATTATTATTTGCTGTTATTGTTTTTCTAGCTCTTATTCTTCTTGATGTTATCGTTTCATGTGCAGATATTTTTGGGATAGATTACAAAATTTTAATCAAAAATTACCAAAGACAGTAAGCAGAAAAGAAGTTGTGCATCATTTAATACATACGTGACAAAGATATTAATATACGTCAAACATTTAAAAAAAAAAAAAAACAAACAGAGAGATGAAAGAGCGAACGAAAATATAGATTTTCTGGAAACCAGGAGTGAAAAAAAGAATAAGTTTGGATTACTCCTGGGTCACAGATGTGTCTATTCTCTGATGCTGGCGAGAACATCAGCCGTCAATGGGTCCCAGCTGGAAGAGAAGTCTTCAAGACACTCACATCCACTTTTGGGGAAGTTGCAAGAACTTCCTCTGACCTAAATTTAACCTTTTGGGTATCGGTTTTGAATTTTAGAAAGAAACACAAATGGAGACTGATAGGGAGTCATAATGGTTGTGAATATAACATACACAGACAGCGAAAAGTCTAATATTATGCCCCACTCTTGTTTCGTTTCTGACTTGATAACATTAGACTTGTCATTACCTGTTCATATGATTATATAATATGTATATATATATATATATATATATATATATATATATATATATATATATATATATATATATATATATATATATATATATATATATATATATATATATAGATACATATATATATATATATATATATATATATATATATATATATATATATATATATATATATATATATATATATATATATATATATATAATATATATATAAATATATATATATATATATATATATATATATATATATATATATATATATATATATACATATATATATATATATATATATATATATATATATATATATATATATATATATATATATATATATTATCAGGTTAGAGTAACTTTATTCATGTAAACTGCTTGTTTAAGACTGCTTGCACCTTTCGATATATTTTAATGCTTAAGATTTTTTTTTCTGCCTTGGTAGTTTTCATTAACGTAAGTTATGTTAGCATTTTTCCTAAAATCATATTTTGTATATTTAATTGTAAGATTTAAGCTTACGTACATTTGGTGACGGATAAGAGTTCGTTATTTTGTTTTGCCGCCTCCTCCCCGCTTGTTTAGTGTTTTAACGACTTCTTTAACGATTTTTACGTTTCCTTTATTTTTGAGTGACGTGGTCGAGTGTGGAGAGTTTTCGTCGCAAAGGAATTGTGTTTACGATGTAACAGTTCTCATCCTTGCACCTCCCCAGACGGTTTGGCTGTAGACGTGACTACCACTTGTTGTGCCTTTGCTGTATTGCCGGCTGCATTTGCAGGTCCTTTCGGTCACCTGCGACGACTGGAACCTGTCTTTTGGTGCTGAAACTCGTTATTGCAGGCGATTGTGTCACCTGCGACCTTACGCTTTGTTTCATTCCTGGCTTGGGATATTGAGCCGTGAAAGGGAATCAAGTATTTATTGTTCCCTCCTCCTGATGTCCGTCACGCCTGTATGGGAGCCCTGCGGATGAGTTAGGAGTCAAGTAGGGAGGCTTTCGCCAGGTAAGACCTCCTTTAGTTGCTATTCGTGTGGGCCCACCTTGATGACGATAATCTTGATCTGGACTCCAGAGTATCATTCGTCCACTTAGCAGGGGTTGGAGTGGCAGCCGAGTAAGAGTGTAATCTCTGAACATTCTCCTTTTTTGTACGTGATTGTTTCAGTTATAGAACTCACAAGTTTTTATATATTTGGGTGTGATTTACGGTAACTAGCCTGGTGTATTTTTCTGATTTTGCCTCCTTTCGTGTATTTTTGTGGCTCTTCAAGTCTGTTATTAAACCTTTATTGATTTATTTATAATCATATTATGAATTATATCAGAGGCCTGTTATTGTCTTTAGTGTAATTGTATATATTAATTATAGCTTTGTAAGACTAGGTAGGAATCTTAAGGTTTTCCGTGTTTTACTTCTACCACTTCTTTCTTTCTGTTTAGCATAATAGGTAGTGTTTATTTGTTGGCCGGCATATTACGCTATTAGTTATTTTGACTGGTTCTGCTTATTCTATGTTAGGGTTAGTTTCTTAGATTTAGGTGTTCTTGAGGACGGGTTATTCCTTGGTATGTTTTTCTGATATGTTCACCGTCCTGTTTGTTTGTACAGTGCAAGCAGTTGTTCTTGTCAATTAATATTTGATTGGTGTTGTAATAATAAACATTGTTAACTTTTTTCCTCTTATGTTTGTTCCGCCCTGACCAGTGTACTTGAGGTATTAAAACATTACTGCTCAGATTTCAGCGGGCTATAGAACCTGCGTTACAGCCTCACAATAAGGTTTGTAACAGATTGGCGACCGTGACAGGATGAGGTAGCAGTAAACTCAAGACGTTGGTCGGTGGTTCCACACCGGAGGTTTGGGTTGGCAGTATTTGTTTATTTTTTGTTGGGTACCTTTCTCCCCTTATTAATTTGCTAGTATGGATAATTTTGAATTTAATCCTGCTGAATTTTTGGGGTCGGCAGATTGCCTTAGGTATCTCTCAGTGTTGAGTAAGAAGCATTTGTTGAGTTGTGCCCGTTGGTTGGGAATTCCGGGGGAGTTACGGATTCCCCAAACATATTTTGGATTTAGTTAGGCAGAAGGTTGACCAGGAAATGGAAGAGGCTGAAAATTTAGTTAGGAATGAAGATAGTGAGAATGAGAGTGTGAGTGTGACTGGACCTGACGAGGAGGATCAGGTAAGTGTTTCGGCAGGACTTACCCTGTTTGATGATCCTCCACGCACTGGTGTGATCTATGAGGGTCCTGCTAATTTTGAGCCTCCTGTTAATAATTCCTTAAACCCTTTTGTGATCCCACCTGAAGTTAGAGCTAATGAATTACCTCCTGTGGCTGAGTCCAAGGAAGACATTGAATTTAAACTATTGTGTAAACGTGTGGAATTGAGAAAACTAGAGTTTGAAGAGAATGAGAGGGTGAGGAGACACGAGTTGGAAATTGCCAACTTGAAACTAGAGATGGCTAGGTTGACCAATAGGGATGATTTTTCTAGTTCCCTAACCCTGCATTACAAGGTAAATTTAATTTGAGTGCGGCACTCAAATTGGTGCCAGTTTTTGATGAAGCCAGTGTGCCAGATTTTTTCAAAGCTTTTGAGAGGGTAGCTTCTCGTTTGTCCTGGCCTTCTGAAATGTGGACGGTCCTTATCCAGTGCCGGTTAGTGGGTAAGGCCGTCAGAGTGTATAATGCCTAGATGAAACGGTAGCCAAGGATTACCAGAAGGTTAAAAGCCTGGTTTTAAAGGCCTATGATCTGGTACCTGAGGCTTACCGTTTAAAATTTAGAAACTCTGTAAAGACCCCTCTCTTTCATATGTGGAGTTTGCTCGTATGAAGGAGGAGCAGTTGGATGACTGGCTTAAGAGTCGTCAAGTGGTATCTTTGGCAGCTTTGAGAGAACTGTTTTTGTTGGAGGAGTTTAAAAATTCTGTAGTAAGGAGTTGAGAGTGTACCTTGAAGAAGTGAAGGCTAGCAGTTTAAGTAGAGCCGCACAGATAGCGGATGAATTTGTTTTGACTCATAAGTCGGAGTCGGGTGACTTTAATCATCGTCCCCGCTAATCCCTCTTCCAGGTCTAATATGAATTTCTCCTCCCCAGGTACCATAATAATAATCAGTTTAGTCAGCGTAGTCGGCCTAATAATAATACATTGTCTCAGAGACCCTATACAATTTATAATTCTGATAAAAATAACCCTGGTAATAATAATTTTCATAAACAGAATGGTAGTAATAGGGGTAATCAAAAAAAATGTTTTTGGTGTGGTAAGGCAGGGCATTTTCAGGCACAGTGCAATGCTCGGAGAAAGTATCTCCAGGGAAATAATAATATTCGTAGTCCCGTGTCTCTGATGGTTGACAATGGTGCTTCCACTTCTGTTTCTAATTCCGGATCTTGTCCTGTAGAGAAGAGTAGTGTTAGTAGTAGTAATAGTAGTAGTGTAGGTCCACATGTTAAGTCTGATGGTAAGTTGTGACTGGAATATGACAAATATATATGGCCTGGCAATTTGGTATTTGAGAAGAGCTCCATCCCAGTAAGGTTTTTGAGGGACACAGGGGCAGCTCAGTCTCTGGTGTTGAAGGAGGCCTTAAGAGATTTGGTACCATATTCAGGGAATTATATTGTTTTGGGGGGATTCCCGGACACTGTTGTTTCTGCTCCCCTGGTGGAGGTGAGGTTGTCGTTCCCTGGGTATGATAATGTGACAGAGCTGGGTATGATAATGTGACAGAGCTGGCTGTGGTAGGAAGTCTTCCTGTCCCTGGTATAGATGGCATATTGGGAAATGATATGTTGGATGCTAAAGGTTGTGAAATATTCCCCATATTAAGTGTACATGCTTGCCCAGTGGCGGCAGTAACAACCCGTGCTGCAGCTAAAGCTGCTGATTTAATTACTGACGATGATGATTTGATGTTGGGTAGCTTAGAAGTAGATGTAGAGAGGCCCGGGTCAGTAGTTAGTAGTAGTGGTAGTAGTAATGACCTTTTGAAACCTGGTTGGGACAGGTTAGCATTTATAAGAGCTCAGAAAGAAGAGTTTAATTTTGAATTAGGTGACTTATCAGACTTAACTAAACCAAAATTTGGAATACTTAATGGCGTATTGTATAGGTTTAGTCGTCTTCCCACTGAGGATTTGGGTCAGACTTTTCGTATAGAACAAATTGTTGTCCCTACTCCATTTCATGATTATGTATTGAAACTAGCTCACCATAATTCCTTTTCAGGTCACTTTGGGGTATGGAAGACTTTTCAAAATTTAGCTAAAGGTTTTGGTGGCCTGGAATGAAATCTTCCGTAAAGTTGTTTGTCAAACAATGCGAGGCATGTCAGGTGATGGGAAAGCCTAATCAACCCATTCCCAAGGCTCCTTTACACCCAATTCCTGCAATTGGTGAACCATTTGCCGAGTTGGTAGTGGATGTAGTTGGTCCATTGCCTAAGACCAAGACTGGGTTTGTATATATACTCACCATTATGGATAGGGCTTCTCGTTTTCCAGATGCTTACCCTTTGAGACGAATTACATCTAAAGTTATTTTTGACAAGTTAATTGAATTTTTTTGCAGGTATGGTCTTCCTCGGGTTATTCAAACCGATTGCGGTACGAATTTCACGAGTAAGGTATTTAGGGGTAAGTGTGATGAACTGGCCATTCATCACACTACCAGCGTACCTTATCATCCTGAAAGTCAGGGGGTGGTGGAAAGGTTTCACCAGACCCTCAAATCAATCTTAAAGAAACACTGCTATGAACAAGGAGACGAGTGGGATAAAGCACTTCCATTCGCTCTCTTAAGCTTTGCGTAGCCATTCAAATGCATCTACAGGTGTAGCTCCGTTTGAACTAGTCTTTGGTCATAAGGTCCGTGGACCTTTGGAAATTTTTGGAGAGTTGCTTGAGACTGGTCAAAAGGCAAATTTGCCCATAGGTGAATTTATGGAAAGTTTAAAGAATAGGTTGTCTTCGGCTTGGGCATTTGCTCAAGAGAATTTGAAATGTTCTCAGGCCCTTATGAAATATAATTTTGACAAGAAGACCAAAGTACGGTCTTTTGAGCCTGGGGAAATGGTGTTAGTATTAAGTATGGACCCAGACAATTTTCTTGAGCCTAGGTATAAGGGACCTTGGAAGGTGTTGAGGAAGCTGTCCGAGGTGAATTATGAAATTGAAGCTCCTGGAACCCGTAGAAAGTGTAGAGTATTTCATATAAATAGGTTAAGGGCTTATCATTGTAAGGATCTGAACCCTCTTGCAATAGTGTATGAGTCTGTAGCGGAGGCTGTAGAATTACCACTAGAGGATTCAGAAGACATTTTGTGTCAGGTACCTTCCGATGCTTTGTTTGGTAATTTACAAAATTTAGAAGTTTTACGTGAAGGTTTGGATCATTTAGACCTTGACCAAAAAAATGATATTCTTAATTTGATTGCTTCTTTTCCAGATTTATTTCAGGATTCACCTGGACGAACTCATTTCCTCCAGCATGATGTGGATGTGGGGAATGCTTCCCCAGTTAAACAGAGCCCCTATAGGTTGAATCCCGTAAAGAGGAGATTGTCGAGGAGGAAATAAAGTATATGTTAGATCACGACCTTATTCAGCCTTCGGTGAGTCCATGGAGCTCCCGATAGTCTTGGTTAAAAAGGCTGACGGGAAGTTCCGGATGTGTGTGGACTACCGAAAGGTGAATGCTCATACTAAAAATGATTCTTTCCCATTACCTAGGATTGATGATTGTCTCGATCAGATAGGGTCAGCTAAATTTATTACCAAATTAGACCTTCTGAAGGGGTATTGGCAGGTTCCTCTGTCTGATCGAGCACGTGAAATCTCTGCTTTTGTCACACCCTTCGGCCTTTATGAATGTAAGGTCATGCCATTTGGCATGAAGAATGCTGCCTGTACCTTCCAGAGGCTCATGAATAGGGTGATTTGTGGGCTGGAGGGTACAGAGATTTATATTGACGACCTGGTTGTATATAGCAATGACTGGCAAACCCATATATTTCGTCTTAGGAAAGTGTTTGAAGCTTTGAGAGCTGCTGGTTTGGTAATAAATCTGGGAAAGTGTGAGTTTGGTAAGGCCAAGGTGGTTTACTTGGGTCACGAGGTTGGTTTGGGCCAGGTAGCTCCTAGACAAGCCAATCTCGAGGCCATCATCAATTTGAAGCAACCTAGTAATATTCGGGAAGTTAGAAGAGTGTTAGGTATGACAGGGTACTATCGCCATTTCATACGAAATTTTGCAGATATTGCTCAACCCTTGACAAATTTGCTGGAGAAGGGGCGTAAATTTTTGTGGGGTCCTCAATGTGAAGAGGCCTTTCAAAAATTAAAGACCATTCTCATCTCCAGACCTATTTTGAAGTCTCCTAATTTTAAAAAGCCTTTTATTATTGCAGTGGATGCTAGCGATGTAGGAATCGGTGGTGTTTTGTTCCAGCGAGGTGAGGATGGTGAAGTATATCCAATATCCTATTTCAGTCGAAAACTATCGACTGCTGAAAGGAGATATTCAACTATTGAAAAGGAAGCCCTCTCTTTGGTTCGCACATTAGAACATTTTAAAACCATATGTGACTAATTTTTCTTTCCCTATACAGGTCTGGACTGATCATAATCCCTTGGTGTTCATAGAACGTATGAAGGGTGCAAACCAAAGGATACTTCGCTGGGCACTTCAGCTACAGGAATTCACTTTGGAAATTAAACATGTGAAGGGCACGGAAAATAAATTGCCTGACGCCCTCTCCCGAGCTTAAGTTAGCCTATGGTTTGGTATTTCTGGTCTCGTGTCTCTCATTCCTACCCAATTCTCTTCAGTTGTTTGTAAAAGGAAAAAGACTATTGGCATTAATTGATTGTTTTGCTTTAATGTACTATTACTAATCAAACTGTGTTGGTTTTCAGGTTAATGTTTTCCCTCTTTTCAGGGTGTGTATGCAAGTGTGTGTGTGCTTTAGCTATGGACTTGGAGGTTGTTAGCCTAGGGTATGCTTAGCTAGGTTGTTGGAGTTTTTTTTTTTTTTTTTTTTTGAACTTATTGATTCTTTGGTAATTTTCCTTTTCAGGAATATATTTGGAATTAAGGTATTTCCTTGTTGTCTACTAACATAAAAAAATTTTTTCTTTAATAATTTTTTTTTTTTTTTTCGGGGAGGAAGGTATCAGGTTAGAGTAACTTTATTCATGTAAACTGCTTGTTTAAGACTGCTTGCACCTTTCGATATATTTTAATGCTTAAGATTTTTTTCTGCCTTGGTAGTTTTCATTAACGTAAGTTATGTTAGTATTTTTCCTAAAATCATATTTTGTATATTTAATTGTAAGATTTAAGCTTACGTACATTTGGTGACGGATAAGAGTTCGTTATTTTGTTTTGCCGCCTCCTCCCCGCTTGTTTAGTGTTTTAACGACCTCTTTAACGATTTTTACGTTTCCTATATTTTTGAGTGACGTGGTCGAGTGTGGAGAGTTTTTCGTCGCAAAGGAATTGTGTTTACGATGTAACAGTTCTCATCCTTGCACCTCCCCAGACGGTTTGGCTGTAGACGTGACTACCACTTGTTGTGCCTTTGCTGTATTGCCGGCTGCATTTGCAGGTCCTTTCGGTCACCTGCGACGACTGGAACCTGTCTTTTGGTGCTGAAACTCGTTATTGCAGGCGATTGTGTCACCTGCGACCTTACGCTTTGTTTCATTCCTGGCTTGGGATATTGAGCCGTGAAAGGGAATCAACTATTTATTGTTCCCTTCTTCTGATGTCCGTCACGCCTGTATGGGAGCCCTGCGGATGAGTTAGGAGTCAAGTAGGGAGGCTTTCGCCAGGTAAGACCTCCTTTAGTTGCTATTCGTGTGGGCCCACCTTGATGACGATAATCTTGATCTGGACTCCAGAGTATCATTCGTCCACTTAGCAGGGGTTGGAGTGGCAGCCGAGTAAGAGTGTAATCTCTGAACATTCTCCTTTTTTTGTACGTGATTGTTTCAATTATAGAACTCACAAGTTTTTATATATTTGGGTGTGATTTACGGTAACTAGCCTGGTGTATTTTTCTGATTTTGCCTCCTTTCGTGTATTTTTGTGGCTCTTCAAGTCTGTTATTAAACCTTTATTGATTTATTTATAATCATATTATGAATTATATCAGAGGCCTGTTATTGTCTTTAGTGTAATTGTATATATTAATTATAGCTTTGTAAGACTAGGTAGGAATCTTAAGGTTTTCCGTGTTTTACTTCTACCACTTCTTTCTTTCTGTTTAGCATAATAGGTAGTGTTTATTTGTTGGCCGGCATATTACGCTATTAGTTATTTTGACTGGTTCTGCTTATTCTATGTTAGGTTAGTTTCTTAGATTTAGGTGTTCTTGAGGACGGTTATTCCTTGGTATGTTTTTCTGATATGTTCACCGTCCTGTTTGTTTGTACAGTGCAAGCAGTTGTTCTTGTCAATTAATATTTGATTGGTGTTGTAATAATAAATATTGTTAACTTTTTCCTCTTGTGTTTGTTCCGCCCTGACCAGTGTACTTGAGGTATTAAAACATTACTGCTCAGATTTCAGCAGGCTATAGAACCTGCGTTACAGCCTCACAATAAGGTTTGTAACAGATTGGCGACCGTGACAGGATCTGGTAGCAGTAAACTCAAGACATTGGTCGGTGGTTCCACACCGGAGGTTTGGGTTGGCAGTATTTGTTTATTTTTGTTGGGTACCTTTCTCCCCCTTATTAATTTGCTAGTATGGATAATTTTGAATTTAATCCTGCTGAATTTTTGGGGTCGGCAGATTGCCTTAGGTATCTCTCAGTGTTGAGTAAGAAGCATTTGTTGAGTTGTGCCCGTTGGTTGGGAATTCGGGGCGAGTTACGGATTCCCGCAAACATATTTTGGATTTAGTTAGGCAGAAGGTTGACCAGGAAATGGAAGAGGCTGAAAATTTAGTTAGGAATGAAGATAGTGAGAATGAGAGTGTGAGTGTGACTGGACCTGACGAGGAGGATCAGGTAAGTGTTTCGGCAGGACTTACCCTGTTTGATGATCCTCCACGCACTGGTGTGATCTATGAGGGTCCTGCTAATTTTGAGCCTCCTGTTAATAATTCCTTAAACCCTTTTGTGATCCCACCTGAAGTTAGAGCTAATGAATTACCTCCTGTGGCTGAGTCCAAGGAAGACATTGAATTTAAACTATTGTGTAAACGTGTGGAATTGAGAAAACTAGAGTTTGAAGAGAATGAGAGGGTGAGGAGACACGAGTTGGAAATTGCCAACTTGAAACTAGAGATGGCTAGGTTGACCAATAGGGATGATTTTTCTAGTTCCCTAACCCTGCATTACAAGGTAAATTTAATTTGAGTGCGGCACTCAAATTGGTGCCAGTTTTTGATGAAGCCAGTGTGCCAGATTTTTTCAAAGCTTTTGAGAGGGTAGCTTCTCGTTTGTCCTGGCCTTCTGAAATGTGGACGGTCCTTATCCAGTGCCGGTTAGTGGGTAAGGCCGTCAGAGTGTATAATGCCCTAGATGAAACGGTAGCCAAGGATTACCAGAAGGTTAAAAGCCTGGTTTTAAAGGCCTATGATCTGGTACCCGAGGCTTACCGTTTAAAAATTTAGAAACTCTGTAAAGACCCCTCTCTTTCATATGTGGAGTTTGCTCGTATGAAGGAGGAGCAGTTGGATGACTGGCTTAAGAGTCGTCAAGTGGTATCTTTGGCAGCTTTGAGAGAACTGTTTTTGTTGGAGGAGTTTAAAAATTCTGTAGTAAGGAGTTGAGAGTGTACCTTGAAGAAGTGAAGGCTAGCAGTTTAAGTAGAGCCGCACAGATAGCGGATGAATTTGTTTTGACTCATAAGTCGGAGTCGGGTGACTTTAATCATCGTCCCCGCGCTAATCCCTCTTCCAGGTCTAATATGAATTTCTCCTCCCCAGGTACCATAATAATAATCAGTTTAGTCAGCGTAGTCGGCCTAATAATAATACATTGTCTCAGAGACCCTATACAATTTATAATTCTGATAAAAATAACCCTGGTAATAATAATTTTCATAAACAGAATGGTAGTAATAAGGGTAATCAAAAAAAATGTTTTTGGTGTGGTAAGGCAGGGCATTTTCAGGCACAGTGCAATGCTCGGAGAAAGTATCTCCAGGGAAATAATAATATTCGTAGTCCCGTGTCTCTGATGGTTGACAATGGTGCTTCCACTTCTGTTTCTAATTCCGGATCTTGTCCTGTAGAGAAGAGTAGTGTTAGTAGTAGTAATAGTAGTAGTGTAGGTCCACATGTTAAGTCTGATGGTAAGTTGTGACTGGAATATGACAAATATATATGGCCTGGCAATTTGGTATTTGAGAAGAGCTCCATCCCAGTAAGGTTTTGAGGGACACAGGGGCAGCTCGGTCTCTGGTGTTGAAGGAGGCCTTAAGAGATTTGGTACCATATTCAGGGAATTATATTGTTTTGGGAGGATTCCCGGACACTGTTGTTTCTGCTCCTGGTGGAGGTGAGGTTGTCGTTCCCTGGGTATGATAATGTGACAGAGCTGGCTGTGGTAGGAAGTCTTCCTGTCCCTGGTATAGATGGCATATTGGGAAATGATATGTTGGATGCTAAAGGTTGTGAAATATTCCCCATATTAAGTGTACATGCTTGCCCAGTGGCGGCAGTAACAACCCGTGCTGCAGCTAAAGCTGCTGATTTAATTACTGACGATGATGATTTGATGTTGGGTAGCTTAGAAGTAGATGTAGAGAGGCCCGGGTCAGTAGTTAGTAGTAGTGGTAGTAGTAATGACCTTTGAAACCTGGTTGGGACAGGTTAGCATTTATAAGAGCTCAGAAAGAAGAGTTTAATTTTTGAATTAGGTGACTTATCAGACTTAACTAAACCAAAATTTGGAATACTTAATGGCGTATTGTATAGGTTTAGTCGTCTTCCCACTGAGGATTTGGGTCAGACTTTTCGTATAGAACAAATTGTTGTCCCTACTCCATTTCATGATTATGTATTGAAACTAGCTCACCATAATTCCTTTTCAGGTCACTTTGGGGTATGGAAGACTTTTCAAAATTTAGCTAAAGGTTTTGGTGGCCTGGAATGAAATCTTCCGTAAAGTTGTTTGTCAAACAATGCGAGGCATGTCAGGTGATGGGAAAGCCTAATCAACCCATTCCCAAGGCTCCTTTTACACCCAATTCCTGCAATTGGTGAACCATTTGCCGAGTTGGTAGTGGATGTAGTTGGTCCATTGCCTAAGACCAAGACTGGGTTTGTATATATACTCACCATTATGGATAGGGCTTCTCGTTTTCCAGATGCTTACCCTTTGAGACGAATTACATCTAAAGTTATTTTTGACAAATTAATTGAATTTTTTTGCAGGTATGGTCTTCCTCGGGTTATTCAAACCGATTGCGGTACGAATTTCACGAGTAAGGTATTTAGGGGTAAAGTGTGATGAACTGGCCATTCATCACACTACCAGCGTACCTTATCATCCTGAAAGTCAGGGGGTGGTGGAAAGGTTTCACCAGACCCTCAAATCAATCTTAAAGAAACACTGCTATGAACAAGGAGACGAATGGGATAAAGCACTTCCATTCGCTCTCTTCGCTTGTAGCCATTCAAATGCATCTACAGGTGTAGCTCCGTTTGAACTAGTCTTTGGTCATAAGGTCCGTGGACCTTTGGAAATTTTTGGTGAGTTGCTTGAGACTGGTCAAAAGGGAGATTTGCCCATAGGTGAATTTATGGAAAGTTTAAAGAATAGGTTGTCTTCGGCTTGGGCATTTGCTCAAGAGAATTTGAAATGTTCTCAGGCCCTTATGAAATATAATTTTGACAAGAAGACCAAAGTACGGTCTTTTGAGCCTGGGGAAATGGTGTTAGTATTAAGTATGGACCCAGACAATTTTCTTGAGCCTAGGTATAAGGGACCTTGGAAGGTGTTGAGGAAGCTGTCCGAGGTGAATTATGAAATTGAAGCTCCTGGAACCCGTAGAAAGTGTAGAGTATTTCATATAAATAGGTTAAGGGCTTATCATTGTAAGGATCTGAACCCTCTTGCAATAGTGTATGAGTCTGTAGCGGAGGCTGTAGAATTACCACTAGAGGATTCAGAAGACATTTTGTGTCAGGTACCTTCCGATGCTTTGTTTGGTAATTTACAAAATTTAGAAGTTTTACGTGAAGGTTTGGATCATTTAGACCTTGACCAAAAAAAATGATATTCTTAATTTGATTGCTTCTTTTCCAGATTTATTTCAGGATTCACCTGGACGAACTCATTTCCTCCAGCATGATGTGGATGTGGGGAATGCTTCCCCAGTTAAACAGAGCCCCTATAGGTTGAATCCCGTAAAGAGGGAGATTGTCGAGGAGGAAATAAAGTATATGTTAGATCACGACCTTATTCAGCCTTCGGTGAGTCCATGGAGCTCCCGATAGTCTTGGTTAAAAAGGCTGACGGGAAGTTCCGGATGTGTGTGGACTACCGAAAGGTGAATGCTCATACTAAAAATGATTCTTTCCCATTACCTAGGATTGATGATTGTCTCGATCAGATAGGGTCAGCTAAATTTATTACCAAATTAGACCTTCTGAAGGGGTATTGGCAGGTTCCTCTGTCTGATCGAGCACGTGAAATCTCTGCTTTTGTCACACCCTTCGGCCTTTATGAATGTAAGGTCATGCCATTTGGCATGAAGAATGCTGCCTGTACCTTCCAGAGGCTCATGAATAGGGTGATTTGTGGGCTGGAGGGTACAGAGATTTATATTGACGACCTGGTTGTATATAGCAATGACTGGCAAACCCATATATTTCGTCTTAGGAAAGTGTTTGAAGCTTTGAGAGCTGCTGGTTTGGTAATAAATCTGGGAAAGTGTGAGTTTGGTAAGGCCAAGGTGGTTTACTTGGGTCACGAGGTTGGTTTGGGCCAGGTAGCTCCTAGACAAGCCAATCTCGAGGCCATCATCAATTTGAAGCAACCTAGTAATATTCGGGAAGTTAGAAGAGTGTTAGGTATGACAGGGTACTACCGCCATTTCATACGAAATTTTGCAGATATTGCTCAACCCTTGACAAATTTGCTGGAGAAGGGGCGTAAATTTTTGTGGGGTCCTCAATGTGAAGAGGCCTTTCAAAAATTAAAGACCATTCTCATCTCCAGACCTATTTTGAAGTCTCCTAATTTTAAAAGCCTTTATTATTGCAGTGGATGCTAGCGATGTAGGAATCGGTGGTGTTTTGTTCCAGCGAGGTGAGGATGGTGAAGTATATCCAATATCCTATTTCAGTCGAAAACTATCGACTGCTGAAAGGAGATATTCAACTATTGAAAAGGAAGCCCTCTCTTTGGTTCGCACATTAGAACATTTTAAACCATATGTGACTAATTTTTCTTTCCCTATACAGGTCTGGACTGATCATAATCCCTTGGTGTTCATAGAACGTATGAAGGGTGCAAACCAAAGGATACTTCGCTGGGCACTTCAGCTACAGGAATTCACTTTGGAAATTAAACATGTGAAGGGCACGGAAAATAAATTGCCTGACGCCCTCTCCCGAGCTTAAGTTAGCCTATGGTTTGGTATTTCTGGTCTCGTGTCTCTCATTCCTACCCAATTCTCTTCAGTTGTTTGTAAAAGGAAAAAGACTATTGGCATTAATTGATTGTTTTGCTTTAATGTACTATTACTAATCAAACTGTGTTGGTTTTCAGGTTAATGTTTTCCCTCTTTTCAGGGTGTGTATGCAAGTGTGTGTGTGCTTTAGCTATGGACTTGGAGGTTGTTAGCCTAGGGTATGCTTAGCTAGGTTGTTGGAGTTTTTTTTTTTTTTTTTTTGGAACTTATTGATTCTTTGGTAATTTTCCTTTTCAGGAATATATTTGGAATTAAGGTATTTCCTTGTTGTCTACTAACATAAAAAAAATTTTTCTTTAATAATTTTTTTTTTTTTCGGGGAGGAAGGTATCAGGTTAGAGTAACTTTATTCATGTAAACTGCTTGTTTAAGACTGCTTGCACCTTTCGATATATTTTAATGCTTAAGATTTTTTTCTGCCTTGGTAGTTTTCATTAACGTAAGTTATGTTAGTATTTTTCCTAAAATCATATTTTGTATATTTAATTGTAAGATTTAAGCTTACGTACATTTGGTGACGGATAAGAGTTCGTTATTTTGTTTTGCCGCCTCCTCCCCGCTTGTTTAGTGTTTTAACGACCTCTTTAACGATTTTTACGTTTCCTATATTTTTGAGTGACGTGGTCGAGTGTGGAGAGTTTTCGTCGCAAAGGAATTGTGTTTACGATGTAACAGTTCTCATCCTTGCACCTCCCCTGACGGTTTGGCTGTAGACGTGACTACCACTTGTTGTGCCTTTGCTGTATTGCCGGCTGCATTTGCAGGTCCTTTCGGTCACCTGCGACGACTGGAACCTGTCTTTTGGTGCTGAAACTCGTTATTGCAGGCGATTGTGTCACCTGCGACCTTACGCTTTGTTTCATTCCTGGCTTGGGATATTGAGCCGTGAAAGGGAATCAACTATTTATTGTTCCCTTCTTCTGATGTCCGTCACGCCTGTATGGGAGCCCTGCGGATGAGTTAGAGTCAAGTAGGGAGGCTTTCGCCAGGTAAGACCTCCTTTAGTTGCTATTCGTGTGGGCCCACCTTGATGACGATAATCTTGATCTGGACTCCAGAGTATCATTCGTCCACTTAGCAGGGGTTGGAGTGGCAGCCGAGTAAGAGTGTAATCTCTGAACATTCTCCTTTTTTTGTACGTGATTGTTTCAATTATAGAACTCACAAGTTTTTATATATTTGGGTGTGATTTACGGTAACTAGCCTGGTGTATTTTTCTGATTTTGCCTCCTTTCGTGTATTTTTGTGGCTCTTCAAGTCTGTTATTAAACCTTTATTGATTTATTTATAATCATATTATGAATTATATCAGAGGCCTGTTATTGTCATTAGTGTAATTGTATATATTAATTATAGCTTTGTAAGACTAGGTAGGAATCTTAAGGTTTTCCGTGTTTTACTTCTACCACTTCTTTCTTTCTGTTTAGCATAATAGGTAGTGTTTATTTGTTGGCCGGCATATTACGCTATTAGTTATTTTGACTGGTTCTGCTTATTCTATGTTAGGGTTAGTTTCTTAGATTTAGGTGTTCTTGAGGACGGGTTATTCCTTGGTATGTTTTTCTGATATGTTCACCGTCCTGTTTGTTTGTACAGTGCAAGCAGTTGTTCTTGTCAATTAATATTTGATTGGTGTTGTAATAATAAATATTGTTAACTTTTTTTTTTCTCTTGTGTTTGTTCCGCCCTGACCAGTGTACTTGAGGTATTAAAACATTACCAGTGAACCTGCGTTACAGCCTTGAGGTTTGTATTAAAATATTACTGCTCAGATTTCAGCAGGCTATAGAACCTTTTGCGCTTGTCACAGCCTTGAGATCCAAGCGCAAGAAGGTTCTGATGTGCGGTAATATATATATATATATATATATATATATATATATATATATATATATATATATATATATATATATATATATTAGAGCTGAATAGACCTATCCTCAATGGTAGCCAAGTAGGCAATCGATTTTTACTCCTTTAAAAATCGATGGTGAGGATGGGTCTATTCCAGCTCTATATGTATCTGAAAACGACAGATATATGTATGTATGTATGAGAGGCAATAGACTTTTATCCTTCTCGTGGTCAGGTCGACAATGGTACTTCCTTCTGATTATTGGATCCGGGTTCGTTTCTCACTACAGCACATCAGAACTTCTTCATTCTTCTTGCACTTCGATCTTAAGGCTTTGTAGTGACAAGCTTTATTCAAAAAGCACGAAGAATTCGAGAAAGTTAAGAGGGCATTGTGGCTATTACAGTTACATATATATCTGGTAGAAAGAGACCAGTAGATTCTACATATACATATATATATATATATATATATATATATATATATATATATATATATATATATATATATATATATATATATAGGATAATAATAATTTGCAGAAACTAGTAAAAGATTTCAAAACTATTCTCAAGAGGAGAAACTTAAAAATAACAGTAAGGTCATAGTGGTAAATAGAGATTAGGAAGATGGAAAATGAATGTTAATAAAAATGCGTGAAAAACTGAAAGATAGATTACATATATATATATATATATATATATATATATATATATATATATATATATATATATATATATATATATATATATATATATATATATATATATATATATATATATATATATATATATATATATATGTATATATGACTTTTTTTATCACATCACCATGATTCATATTCAATCAGTTGGCTAAAACGTCCTTTAATATCAATTCGCTCTACAAGAAAAGGAAATAATATATTTTTTGGGGTATGTTGCGAAGGAGTATTTTAGTTGATAATAAGTTCGTCGCCTCGTGGGCTCCGAACCAGCGAACAAGAACTCAGGACTACAGTGGACGCATTTTTACCTGCTTCCAGCAAGTGAGGTATAAGTGGATATCGTCTTCCCATATGAAAACGCGAACTCAGGTTTTGTATTTGGGCGACATTCACCTCTGCCATGCTAACCACGTAATCGTTTATCGCATGCAGCCATATTATGACTTTTATCACATCACCGTGATTCATATTAATCAGTAAACTAAAACGTAATATCCAATTGCTCTACCTCGGAAATAATATATTTTCATATATGTTACCGAAGACATTTTAGAGATAATAAGTTCATTATCGCTCGTGGGCTAAACCAGCGAAGACAAGAACTCAGGGGCTGTGGACAATTTTAATGCATATGCTTCCAACAAGTGAAAGTATAAGTGGATATCGTCTTCCCATATCTATATCGCCCCGTCGAACTCAGGTGTTTGTATTTGGAGGCGACATTCACCCACATCTGCCATGCTAACCATGTAGTGTGTGTTTGTCACTTGCCAGCCATATTATGACTTTTTTATAACATCACCATGATTCATATTCAATCAGTAAAGCTACAAACGTCCTTTTGATATCAATTCGCTCTACCTTGGAAATAATATATTTTCATATATATGTTACCAGAGGAATTTTTTAGTTGATAATAAGTTCGTTGTCTCATGGGCTCGAACCAGAGAACAAGAACTCAGGACTACAGTGGACGCATTTTAACCCACGCAGCCAGCAAGTGAGGTATAAGTGGATATCGTCTTCCCATATACAAATCGCCGTCGAACTCAGGTGTTTTGTATTTGGAGACGACATTCATCTACCTCTGCCATGCTAACCATGTAGTGCGTTTGTCGCACGCAGCCATATTATGACTTTTTTTATCGCATCACCGTGATTCATATTCAATCAGTAAGCTACAAACGTCCTTTAATATCCAATTCGCTTATACCTCACTTGCTGGCCGCATGGTTTAAAATGCGTCCACTGAAGTCCTGAGTTCTTGTCTTCGCTGGTTCGACCCACGAGACGTTGAACTTATTATCAACTAAAAAATTCCCCTTCGGTAACATATATGAAAATATATTATTTCCGAGGTAGAGCGAATTGGATGTTAAAGGACGTTTGTAGCTTAATGATTGAATATTAATCACGGTGATGTGATAAAAAAAGTCATAATATGGCTGTGTGCGACAAAAGCACTACGTGGTTAGCATGGTAGAGGTGGGTGAATGTCGTCTCCAAATACAAACACCTGAGTTCGACGGGCGATTTGTATATGGGAAGACAATATCCACTTATAACTCACTTGCTGGCCACGTGGGTTAAAATGCTTCCACTGTAGTCCTGAGTTCTTGTCTTCGCTGGTTCGAGCCCACGACGACGCGAACTAATTATCAACTAAAAATTTCCCTTCAGTAACATATATGAAAATATATTATTTCGAGGTAGAGCGAATTGGTTATTAAAGGACGTTTGTAGCTTACTGATTGAATATGAATCCGGTGATGTGATAAAAAAAGTCATAATATGGCTGCGTGCAACAAACGCACTACGTGGTTAGCATGGCAGAGGTGGGTGAATGTCGTCTAGAAATACAAACACCTGAGTTCAACGGGCGATTTGTATATGGGAAGACGATATCCACTTATACCTCACTTGCTGGCCGCGTTGGATAAAATGCGTCCACTGTAGTCCTGAGTTCTTGTCTTCGCTGGTTCGAGCCCACAAGACGACGAACTTATTATCAACTAAAAAATTCCCCTTCAGTAACATATATGAAATTATATTATTTCCGAGGTAGAGCGAATTGGATATTAAAGGACGTTTGTAGCTTACTGATTGAATATGAATCACGCTGATGTGATAAAAAAAAGTCATAATATGGCTGCGTGAACAAACACACTACGTGGTTAGCATGGTAGAGGTGGTGAATGTCGTCTCCAAATACAAACACCTGAGTTTCGACGGGCGATTTGTATATGGGAAGACGATATCCACTTATACCTCACTTGCTGGCCGCAAGGTTAAAATGCGTCCACTGTAGTCCTGAGTTCTTGTCTTCGCTGGTTCGAGCCCACGGTAAATAACCTAACTTATTATCAACTAAAAATTCCCCTTCAGTAACATATATGGAAATATATTATTTCGAGGTAGAGCGAATTGATATTAAAGGAAGTTTGTAGCTTACTGATTGAATATGAATTACGGTGATGTGATAAAAAAAAAACATAATATGGCTGCGTGCGACAAACACACTACGTGGTTAGCATGGCAGAGGTGGGTGAATGTCGTCTCCAAATACAAACACCTGAGCTCGACGGGCGATTTGTATATGGGAAAACGATATCCACTTATACCTCACTTGTTGGCCGTGGGGTTTAAAATGCGTCCACTGAAGTCCTGAGTTCTTGTCTTCACTGGTTCGAGCCCACGAGACGATGAACTTATTATCAACTAAAAAATTCCCCTTCGGTAACATATATGAAAATACATTATTCCGAGGTAGAGCGAATTGGATGTTAAAGGACATTTGTAGCTTAATGATTGAATATTAATCACGGTGATGTGATAAAAAAGTCATAATATGGCTGTGTGCGACAAAACGCACTCACGTGGTTAGCATGGTAGAGGTGGGTGAATGTCGTCTCCAAATACAAACACCTGAGTTCGACGGGCGATTTGTATATGGGAAGACAATATCCACTTATAACTCACTTGCTGGCCGCATTGGTTAAAATGCGTCCACTGTAGTCCTGAGTTCTTGTCTTCGCTGGTTCGAGCCCACGAGACGACGAACTAATTATTAACTAAAAAATTCCCCTTCGGTAACATATATGAAAATATATTATTTCCGAGCTAGAGCGAATTGGATATTAAAGGACGTTTGTAGCTTACTGATTGAATATGAATCCGGTGATGTGATAAGAAAAGTCATAATATGGCTGCATGCAACAAACGCACTGCGTGGTTAGCATGGCAGAGGTGGGTGAATGTCGTCTCCAAATACAAACACCTGAGTTCGATGGGCGATTTGTATATGGGAAGACGATATCCACTTATACCTCACTTGCTGGCCGCGTTGGTTAAAAATGCATCCACTGTAGTCCTGAGTTCTTGTCTTAAGCTGGTTCGAGCCCACGAGACGACGAACTTATTATCAACTAAAAATTCCCCTGGTAACATATATGGAAATACATTATTTCCGAGGTAGAGCGAATTGGATATTAAATTACGTTTGTAGCTTACTGATTGAATATGAATCCGGTGATGTGATAAGAAAAGTCATAATATGGCTGCATGCAACAAACGCACTGCGTGGTTAGCATGGCAGAGGTGGGTGAATGTCGTCTCCAAATACAAACACCTGAGTTCGACGGGCGATTTGTATATGGGAAGACGATATCCACTTATACCTCACTTGCTGGCCGCGTTGGTTAAAATGCATCCACTGTAGTCCTGAGTTCTTGTCTTCGCTGGTTCGAGCCCACGAGACGATGAACTTATTATCAACTAAAAAATTCCCCTTCGGTAACATATATGAAAATATATTATTTCCGAGGTAGAGCGAATTGGATATTAAAGGGCGTTTGTAGCTCACTGATTGAATATGAATCACGCTGATGTGATAAAAAAAAGTCATAATATGGCTGCGTGCGACAAACGCACTACGTGGTTACCATGGTAGGGGTGGGTGAATGTCGTCTCCAAATACAAACACCTGAGTTCGACGGGCGATTTGTATATGGGAAGTCGATATCCACTTATACCTCACTTGCTGGCCGCGTTGGTTAAAATGCGTCCACTGTAGCCCTGAGTTCTTGTCTTCGCTGGTTCGAGCCCACGAGACGACGAACTTATTATCAACTAAAAAATTCCCCTTCGGTAACATATATGGAAATACATTATTTCCGAGGTAGAGCGAATTGGATATTAAAGGACGTTTGTAGCTTACTGATTGAATATGAATCACGGTGATGTGATAAAAAAAGTCATAAAATGGCTGCGTGCGACAAACTCACTACATGGTTAGCTTGGCAGAGGTGGGTGAATGTCGTCTCCAAATACAAAAACCTGAGTTCGACGAGCGATTTGTATATGGGAAGACGATATCCACTTATACCTCACTTGCTGGCTGCGTGGGTTAAAATGCGTCCACTGTAGTCCTGAGTTCTTGTCTTCGCTGGTTCGAGCCCACGAGACAACGAACTTATTATCAACTAAAAAAATTCCCCTTCGAAACATATATGAAATTATATTATTTCGAGGTAGAGCGAATTGGATATTAAAGGACGTTTGTAGCTCACTGATTGAATATGAATCACGCTGATGTGATAAAAAAGTCATAATATGGCTGCGTGCGACAAACGCACTACATGGTTACCATGGTAGGGTGGGTGAATGTCGTCTCCAAATACAAACACCTGAGTTCGACGGGCGATTTGTATATGGGAAAACGATATCCACTTATACCTCACTTGCTGGCCGCGTGGGTTAAAATGCGTCCACTGAAGTCCTGAGTTCTTGTCTTCGCTGGTTCGAGCCCACGAGACGATGAACTTATTATCAACTAAAAAATTCCCCTTCGGTAACATATATGGAAATATATCATTTCCGAGGTAGAGCGAATTGGATATTAAAGGACGTTTGTAGCTTACTGATTGAATATGAATCACGGTGATGTGATAAAAAAGTCATAATATGGCTGCATGCAACAAAACGCACTACATGGTTAGCATGGCAGAGGTGGGTGAATGTCGTCTCCAAATACAAAAACCTGAGTTTGACGGGCGATTTGTATATGGGAAGACGATATCCACTTATACCTCACTTGCTGGCTGCGTGGGTTAAAATGCGTCCACTGTAGTCCTGAGTTCTTGTCTTCGCTGGTTCGAGCCCACGAGACAACGAACTTATTATCAACTAAAAAATTCCCCTTCGGTAACATATATGAAAATATATTATTTCCGAGGTAGAGCGAATTGGATATTAAAGGACGTTTGTAGCTTACTGATTGAATATGAATCATGGTGATTTTATAAAAAAAGTCATAATATGGCTGCGTGCGACAAACGCACTACATGGTTAGCATGGCAGAGGTGGGTGAATGTCGTCTCCAAATACAAACACCTGAGTTCGACGGGCGATTTGTATATGGGAAGACGATATCCACTTATACCTCACTTGCTGGCCGCGAGGGTTAAAATGCGTCCCCTGTAGCCCTGAGTTCTTGTCTTCGCTGGTTCGAGCCCACGAGACGACGAACTTATTATCAACTAAAAATTCCCCTTCAGTAACAAATATGAAAATATATTATTTCCGAGGTAGAGCGAATTGGATATTAAAGGACGTTTGTAGCTTACTGATTGAATATGAATCACGGTGATGTGATAAAAAAAGTCATAATATGGCTGCATGCGACAAACGCACTACATGGTTAGCATGGCAGAGGTGGGTGAATGTCGTCTCCAAATACAAACACCTGAGTTCGACGGGCGATTTGTATATGGGAAGACGATATCCACTTATACCTCACTTGCTGGCTGCGTGGGTTAAAATGCATCCACTGTAGTCCTGAGTTCTTTTCTTCGCTGGTTCGAGCCCACGAGACGACGAACTTATTATCAACTAAAAAATTCCCCTTCGGTAACATATATGAAAATATATTATTTCCGAGGTAGAGCGAATTGGATATTAAAGGACATTTGTAGCTTACTGATTATATATATATATATGTATATATATATATATATATATATATATATATATATATATATATATATATATATATATATATATATATATATATATATATATATATATATTGTGTATATATATAAATGAGTATCAATAGAAATGTTGGAAGATTTAGAAAAAAATCATATATATATATATATATATATATATATATATATATATATATATATATATATATATATATATATATTTAGAACTTTGTTTTTTTTATTATCTTTAGTTTACCCTGTTTTGTTATTTATTTTAGTACCCACATCAGGGTTTTGAGTTTTCTTCCTCCATGTTATTTTGGGTTACTATTCCTGTTTTTCATCCTTGGCCTGTTTTAATCTCAGATTCCTATTTTCCGTTTCCCTGGAGTATTCCGAGGTGTATTCGAAAGTCCCTGTGCTCTAGCTGAGCAGTCTAGTTCTGGCCTTCATTTTGGTTTGACAACATTTTGGATTACAGCATGTTCACTCCTATATTTTTCCAGGATTCTCTTTACTCTCGCAATGATAGCCAGTTGCAACACTGCTGCCTCATCTTGATGTAGCCTTGGGCCAGTGTTTGCCTGGAGGACCTCGCCATAAGCAGGTATAGAGTCCTTTCTTGAGTTTAGTATTGTCAGAGAGATGTAGACCTATCGTGTGGGGGTTGAGCCTTTTAGTCTGCAGACTTTGAAGTATAGCAGGGAATACCTTCCCTCTACTTTGAATCACATACAGCCATTGAAGTATTGTGGAGGAACCCCTTTCCGCCTTGCTTTACCTCGTTGCTTCTTATTGGATCCATAGGCAGTTCCCCTTACGAGGATCTTTGTGGAATTTAACTTTTTGTGGCCACTTTCTTGGTTAGGACATTTCAGCATTGTTAATTGTTAGGCTTCATTCTGGTCGTTATTTTCTCCTTTTTTCGGGACCCCATTATTTTTGAGAATGTATGTTTTTGGTTTCTCTAACTAATAGTGTGGGTGTTTTGCTCAAATTATTATTGTATTCATAGTTATTGTGTGAATGTTATTCATATGCTGATGTATTTGTAGTGGTTCTGGCAATCATTTCTATCTTTATTGTGTTTATAAATATATTATATTTTTACTTTTGGTATTTGTATCCCTCTCTTTTAATATTTGCACACTGACTGTTATCTCACTTGTTATCTCGCCTGTTGAAATTCATTGTTGTTCTGTATAGTCTAGTATATGTATGATAGCCCTTAGAGAAGGGTCCTGACATATTTGGCGACTTTGCCAGGATTTTTCTATCCTGTTTGGGTGTTCTCAGTGTCCAGTATTAACTGTGATGGTACTTGGCAGAGGCCTAAAACCTATTTAGGTTCTTTATATTTTGTATTAGAAGCTGCCGGTTTAAAATGGAGACTGCGGCTATTTTGGTTGTAATTAGTGGTGAGGGCTGGCAGAGAGTTGGCAAATCTAAATAAGGATGAGTTGAATACGGTTGTTAACTATTTGGAGATTGAAATTGACCCCTCTATGAAAAAGGGTTTATTATTGTTAACAATTTATGAAGGGATTAAGTCTGTAAAGCGGGAGGGTGATAAGGGGTGAAATCCGTGGTAAATGTAGAGTTGTTGGAGAAATAAATTCAATTGCAGACTTTGGAATTTGAAATGGAAAAATTTAGGGCAAAGGAGAGAGAGAAAGAAGGGCAATTCAAAAGAGAGAAAAGGTTGGCTAACCCGTCTCCTCCCTCGCCATCTTCCCTTGGTGTCATTGTTGGTCCAGTAATCAATTTGGCACAGGCTTTGAAGTTCATTCCCACGTTCCAAGAGTCGAACGTGGCAGAGTTCTTTGTCTCTTTTGAAAGGATGGCTGCTAGGTTTCAGTGGCTAGAGGAACACTGGACCACGTTGGTGTAAAATAAATTTATTGGGAAAGCCCAGAAGGTTTATGTAACCTTAGATGAAAATTTGGCCTCAGATTATGAAAATGTTAAGGCTATTATATTGAAGGCATATGAGTTAGTTCCCGAGGCATATAGACAACGTTTTTGCAATTTGAAGAAAAACAGTGATCAGACTTTTGCAGAGTTTGCCAGGGCAAAACAACAGTTCACTGAGGACTGGTTTAAGTCAAGAGAGGTGGATAGCTTTGGCAAGTTAAAGGAATTACTGTTAATTGAAGAATTCAAGCATTGTGTCCCAGATAAATTAAAAACCCATTTGGAAGAATTAAAAATGGATAAGCTGCAGGAGGTGGCTGTAACCAGCGATGAATATGCGTTATCGCATTAGGTAGAGTTCCAGAATGTTGTGTCCGAGGGAAGATTGAACTGGAGTAAGACCAGTCATGGCAATTATAGAGAAAATGCTAATAGGAATAATTATGGCAGTAAGAGTCACCCCATGAGACAAAGTAATAATCCTAATAATAATGTTTCTTTCAAGAACAATAATGATATTTCTTCTAGGAATAATGATATCTCTTTCAGAAATAAAATGAATAATTCTGGGAAGGATGTGGTCTATTTCTTTTGTATAAAAAGGGGTCATGTAAAAAGCAGGTGTTATGCTTTTAAGAAAACGCAACAATCTATGAAGAAACCAGTGATGGGTGTCGGAAATGAAAAGGCTGTGTCTGTCAAGGTCAAGACTGGAGATCAATGACTAACCAGCAGTTTCGCTAAATTTGTATCTCAGGCTTGTGTGCCAGCTGTAGGTTCACCTTAGAAACGGGGGTGCGAATTTTGCGAGATACGGGCGCTGCACAACCTTTGATCTTGAGAGAGGCGCTGCCGGTTGACTTTGAACCTGTTTGGGAGGAATTTGTGATCTTGTCTGGTTTTCCAGATTCATTCAAGTCGTATCCTATCAGCGCTTTTCAGTTGGGTTGCCCATCGTTTTCTGGGGCTATTAAGTTTCCTGTGAAGGATATAGACGTTGTTTTGGGCAACGACGTTGTTTATAAGAATACAACTTGTCCAATTTTGATGATAAACCCTGAAATGTCTGTAGTTACTCGTTCTCAATGTAGGGTTATTGATGCTGCAGAGTCAACAACCAATTTAGATATAAGTAGCTTAGAATGTAGTGATAGTAATAATGTAGTAGTAGGGGATGATTTAGTTAAGCCAGATTGGACAAGGAAAGAGCTTATTAAAACCTCAGAAGCAGGAATTCCACAGCTTGCCCAAGGAATCTGGCCCTCTGATTGATTTAACGGTGCCCCACTACCGAAGTATTAACAAAATCCTGTACGGGTGTAATAGGCCCAAAGAGGCAGGTAATGACCACTGAAAAGTAATTCGCCAATTAATGGTTCCTTTTAGTTTCAGGTTGGGATTAATGTCAGTGGCTCATCAGAATCATTTGTCAGGGCATTTCGGCATTCGAAAGACGTCGTTGAAACTTCTGTCCGACTTCTGGTGGTCAGGCTTGAAACAGACGTAAAAAGTTTGTCAATGGGTGTGATATTTGTCAAAAGGTAGGCAAACCGAATCAGTTGATTCCAGAGGCGCCGTTGATCCCAATTCCTTTGGTGTCAGAAGTCATAATTGACATGGTTGGTCCATTACCTAGATCTAGAGTGGGAATGAGTATATTTTTGCTATCATGGATAGAATGTCCCATTTTCCTGAGGCTATTCCCCTCATACAGTCAAAAGTGTAATAAGTTTCTTTACTAAGTTTGGGTTACCTAAAGTAATTCAAAGTGATAATGGTTCTAATTTTACCAGTAGATACTTCAGGAGTAAGATGGCAGAATTGGTGATTAAACATGTTACCTCGTCCCCATATCATCCGGACACTCACGGCGTTTTGGAGAGGTTTCACCAAACTTTGAAGTCCATGCTGAGGAAATATTGTCTGGCTCATGGATCCGAGTGGGATAAGGAACTTCCCTACTTACTTTTCACTTTTCGTTTATCTCCAGGTCAGTCATTGGGTCTATCTCCTTTCAATTTAGTGTTTGGGCATAATGTCCGTGGTCCTTTGGAGGTCATAAGAGAAGTGTGGGAAGGTGACAGTCCTAAGGTTAATTCATTAGATTACGTCTCTGGTCTTGGGGATAAATTGACGAAAGCTTGGGAGTTTGCTAAGGAAAGTTTGGTGATTAGCCAAAACAAAATGAAATATTATTTTGATCAAAAATCCAAAACACGCAGTTTCGCAATAGGTGAAAACGTCTTGGTGCTGTTACCTTTGCCAGGGAATTCCTTAAGGGCTTCATTTTCCAGTCCCTGGAGGGTAATTAAAAAATTAAGTGAAGTTAATTATTTGGAGGAGACCCCCGAACGTTGGAAACCATATCAACTCTGCCATATAAATATGTTAATGAAATATGTGGATAAGGAAAACTTGATTCCTGTGACCATTGTCGGAAAGGGTGACAATAATGATTAATGCTTCCTTTTCAGATAACGGTTTTGATAAAGGTAATTTCGTTGACAAGGAGTGTTGGCCTTCTGACAATCAAAACTCTTTGAAAAATTTTGATGGTTTAGTAACCCATTTGGATTTGGAAAAACGGAAGGTACCGGAAACGTTAATGTATGAATACAAGGATTTATTTTCTGATGTCCCTGGTTGTACGTCTATTTTAGAGCATGATATAGATGTAGGTGATGCTTATCCGGTCAAACAGTCTCCCTATCGGTTGAATCCTGTAAAAAGTGAGGTGGTGGACAAGGAAGTGGAGTATATGTTAAGACACGGTCTCGTAAAGCCGAGTAATAGTCTTTGGTCCTCACCGTTGGTATTGGTTAAAAAATCTGATGGTAGTGTGTAGATTATCGGAAAGTGAACGAGGTCACCTGTTCCGATAGTTTTCCCTTGCCTGGGTTGGAGGACTGTATTAATCGTTTAGGCCAAGCTAAATATATCAGTAAATTTTACCTTCTCAAAAGTTACTGGCAGGTACCCCTGCCTAAGCGGGCCAGGGCCTTGTCCACTTTTGTCACCCCCCAGGGTTTGTTCCAATGTCGTGTAATGCCTTTTGGGTTAAAAAGCCACCTTTCAGAGGGTGATGAATTCTTTGGTTTATGGGCTGGAAGGTTGCGTGGTTTATATTGATAACATTGTGATTTATTCTAATCATTGGGAAACTCATCTAAAACGAATTAAGGCTCTATTTAAGGTATTGAGAAA
>NC_089794.1:48892041-48939541 GCF_040412425.1 Macrobrachium rosenbergii | reverse complement strand
TACTGTAAGTTGTCACTTTCGAAAAAAGACCTTGATTTTTATTTGTAAAAAACCTGAAATGCAATAATTTTTCTGTCTTTGTGTATTTATTCAATTTCATGGATAAAAGAATGTTGTTGCAAGTGTTTTATTTGGAATATCGACTCTACACTACGATTTTTTATTTAAAATAATGGATGTTTGCATGAATGAGAAAAATTGGACTCCGTTGATGGTCACCATGGTTTTTTCCAGATTACTCAAAATTCCTGGACACCGGGAGAGGAAAAAGTATAAAGGTATTGACTATTTGTTCCTGAAAGTCAAAGGCTCAAAGGAATAAATTCAAAAGTCAGCCAACCATGAGAACCTATCCAAAATGCTCAGTCATCCGAGGCAGGTGTTTTCATTGCCACCTTTAAAGAGACAATGACTTCCCAGAGACACCGAGAATAACAAATGATCCAAGGGTTTCGAGATAGAAACATTGTCCATGTGTAAATAATTTGTGTTTGTTTTCAAATGTCATAACGCTGGTACTTTGCAATTTCAGGAGAAGGAAGGACAAATATGAATAACCACTCGAGTCATTATGCCCAAATCTTGCAGCAACTATCTGTACCTGAACATGGACAACAGGAGAGATATCATTAAACGTGTTGCAAACAACCAAAACGATAACCTAAACGTGGAAAGAAATTACTGGTGGAAGCGGCTAACTGCACGAAAACTCAAAATTGCTGGTCTTGTCCCCTCTTAGCGAAGTTCCAGTTGGGTGAACACATTTCAGTTTAGACTCCACCAAATGTTTTGATTTGTTCCTCGACTGATGAGCCACTCTGGTGAGAAACATCAAAAGAAACGTAAATTTCAAGAAGTAATGAAAGGTGAGAGGTTAAGAAGAAACTAAATGACTGATCACTCGAAGAATTTGAGGCACTGCTTAAGACTTCAAGGAAACAGTAACCACAGGCAATCACTGCATGGACAAAATATCCTACAAAAAGAATGGCAATGATTTTAATTAGAGTGCCAGCAGCAGTCGATTCTGGACAAAAACGACAATTCTAAAATACAAAGTTATTCGCCGGCTGACCAAGAAACGTTATCTAAAACTGTATTTTAGAAATGTGGACATTAGTCAATTGCATGTTACAGAATAGAATTTGACCAAAACTTCATTATTTCTTAAAAAGAAAATAAGCATAATAGTCTGCAAAGGTCCAGTTTTACAGTTGTATTGGCCCAGTTACAGACCAGGTATTTTAAATATGACTGAATCGAAAAGGGTGAAGTTGCTTCAGAACCAATAAACAAACGTACCTGTTGTGACAAAGTACAATATATCAGTTATATCATATTACTGTATTCTCATATACATTCATCGTAAACATTAAATAACACTACTTTAGCTACATTTTGCTATCTTAATACTGGTAAGCCCAAAATTTAGCAAATGTTCATTATCAAAGTTAAAGAAAGACAATAGTAAGTCGGATCCTAGCAGGCCATTAAAGGTTTAGAGATCGCCCGTAAGCAGCAACTGAGTAGACAGTTCTTTGCGCTGACACATCCACAAAAGAACGGCGTCCAAGGACTCTCTTTCCCTTCCTTACCTCACGCAAGGAACAGGAAGAGCCATGCACTAGCTGCTGAAGACTCAATAGGTATATCTATGAACTTCTCTAGAACGCCGCTCCCTAGATCACAGGGATAGTAAAATCGTGTTGCAGGTGAACCTAACTGAGATATCACGACCCTTCAGAGAAAGTATATCAAAAAAGAATAAAGCAAAACTACATGAATTATTTCTATAGTTTGCTATAATAAAAAGAAAGGTAAAGAAGATAAATCGGATTTGTGGAAAGAATAACCATTAAAGAATTGCAGAAACCAAAGAGAAGGAAATACCAGTGCCGCATTAGTCGTACTTCTTCTAGTTTAAGCTGACCTAATGCCATCACGGCTCTTGCTTCTGGAAATCTCATAAACCATGTGCTTGATTTATTATTAAACCGAGAGAATTTCTTCTTTGTCCTCCGCGACCAAAGTTGACTGTGCCACTAGGAAAACATAATTATTTTAGCAAGTGAAGGAAAGGTGTAAAGGTCTACGAAGTACCAATGGGAATGGAGACATTTACAGGAGCTATGTATATATGTGTATTGTTATGCATTATTCATGAAGGCTGGGTCCTCGAGTGAGGGAGATAAAAAGAATATACAAAACAGGTTGAAAGTAGTTTCTCCGGTACAGCTACTCTTGAATTTGAGCAGAAAGGCAAAATATATTTTTACTTAGTTCACTGTTGTTACAACTGTGATGTGATTGTAGGAGTTTGAGACATGTAAATTTATATATATATATATATATATATATATATATATATATATATATATATATATATATATATATATATATATGTGTGTGTGTGTGTGTGTGTGTGTGTGTGTATATATACACACATACTCACTCACCCTGTATATTAGTGAACCTGTTATCATTGTTGAAATTTATAGTTTACTATACTATAAATAAAAAATATAAATGATAATACAAAACTCAATCACGTGTTAAGAATTTTTTTATTTACCAGAGGATATATATATGTAAATTCTGTATGTATGTATGTATGTATGTATGTATGTATGTATGTATGTATATATATATATATATATATATATATATATATATATATATATATATATATATATATATATATATATATGTGTGTATTTATATAAACTCTCTACTAACTAGAAAAATATTCTTAAAACGTGTGACCGAATTCTGCATCATCCGTTCAATTTCATACTCACTAATGCAGTGTCAATGATAAGACCTGAACTCTCTTTAAGCGAATGGTTTTCACTGAAATGGTGTCATTATTGAAATGTGTATTCAGAAGCTTGTACATAACGAAGTAGAATTTACGGATAATTATTACCATATAAAAAAATTTACTTTAATGTATTACGTGCTGATTTGCATATAAGTGTTAACTTATGATGAATGTTACTATTTTACACATGAATTACAATGAATTACATCTCTTAGACAAAAGATCAAGAGGTGAAATCTAAGAAATATAAGAAAAAATATATAATAATTAACACACGAGCAAAGAGCGTATTAAAGAATTTTGGAATACAACTTACACAACCAGCACGAAATTCTAGTACACCCTTGTTATATATTGTGCAAAAAAATGCCAATTTATTTTGAAAAAAAGTATTATGCATTGAAGCCCCACCATATTTTAAGAAAAGTAGTGAGTGTTTGTAATCAAAGAAATTGTAACCAGTTATTGAAATATAAACAACAATCGCCTTTAGTAGTTACACAGCTTTCGAATAGTCCTTTAAACAACACATAATCATGCGAACCTTAGATATATACATTATGAACACTGGAATCAGAATTTAAAAGTGATGTGTATACTTAGTGGTCCTTTTCAATTATGCAATTGTATTGTTGACATAGCCCGGTATAGGTTTTATCAAAACTGGTAGTGGGTCATTCAAGAGTTTAAAACGAGGCATTTCTTGAAATTTTTATTTAGTGAGGAAAGTCATTGTAAAGTTTATCATGAGACCTAGATGAGAATGATTAAAAGTTTTTAAACATCAAGTTTTAATACTAAAAGGAAACAAATATTTAGGCTTTTCAGTCAAGTAGCGAATATTGAGAAATGACATTGTTAGCATTTATAAAATACTGTTATTGTAAAAAATTATGATGTTATCCTAAAATACGTTTTCATTCAGTAATAGAAAGAATTGATAAAAATTTTCAAGCGAATGTAAATAAAAGGATAGATAGATTACAAAGTATAATTGGTTTTCCTTTATCAACCTGAAATTGTAATCTAACTCTTTTCCACCAATTCCTAAACCAATCGAAACTCAATTTAAAACAAGACTGATTCCGAAAGACTAGCAATATGTAACCTTCATTGTTTTTAATTCTTTGGGCTTTGGGGATCCGGTTACATTAACAACAAATACAGTATACGAAGCAAAAACCCTTTACCTTTATATGTATTAATGCATAATAAATAGTATGAAATTCATTAGATATATAATAATAGTACATCCATCATGGAATGAGATTTTAAATCCTCGAATCCTCAATATTTTGAGTAGGGTTTCCAGTGAAAACATTGCTTCAAAATTTGGAAATTATTTGATCGCAGCTGAACATTTCCCCCCTCTGATCCTCGTTCGGATCTGGACGAGCATCGGGAAATTCTTCTTCATTTCATTTCCAAATTTTGAATCAAGGTTTTCACTGGAAACCCTACTCAAAATATTGAGGATTCGAGGATTTAAAATCTCATTCCATGATGGGTGTACTATTATTATATGTCTAATGAATTTCATTATATTTACTATGCATTAATACATAAAGGTAAAGGGCTTTTCCTTCGTATATATTTTGTTAATGTAACCGGAACCCATAGCCCAAAGGATTAAAAACAATGAAGGTTACATGCTGCTAGTCCTTCGGAATCAGTCTTGTTTTTAATTGAGTTTTGATTGGTTTAGGAATTCGTGACCGTTCAGACAAAATTTGGTAGTACGGTGCTGAACCTTGTGATTTAGCAAGCAATTTTTGTTCACTTTGCTCCCATAGTTAGTATTCATAGTGTTAAGTGGGAAACGTTCCCCTCTTTTTTCGCTCTTCATGATATCTTTATTATAGAGGTCATTCCTCATAGATTTGTTGAAGATGAAGATAATGGCTCTTTTTAGAAAATTAAAAGTATCCTGACTTTTCAAGTTAACCCAAAGCAATTAGCCAAGCCAAAGTGATTTAAAATGCGGTATATTTTAAGTCATCTAGATTTGTTTTCATTAGGAGCGCTGAATGCCCTTCGGCTTTTGTTTTCCTGGAGAAATAGTTTTGAGACCCGAGTATAAATCTATATACTGTATATAAAAATGGATGTATATATGCATGTGTGTGTGTGTGTTCCAGCATAACTCTGAAACGCACTGAGCAATTTCAACCAAACTTGGTATACATATGACTTGCTATCTGGGAAAGAATACTGTAGGGGTAAGACATCACTGGCACCAAAGGGGGCAGGGGTGGGGAGTGGTGACATGTAAAAATAACCTAAAACGACAGATATTGTGTCGAATCCCTAGTTTTCAAGGTGACTGATATGAATAGTGACACTCCCGATGCCTTTTAAGTCCAAGTTCAGCCCCGATAGTAAGGGGGGGGCGATGAAAAGGGGTGGGAAGGGGTGACATGTAAAAATAACCGAAAACACAGATATTAGTGTCTAATTCATAGTTTTTAAGGTCGCTGAGATGAATAGTGATACTCCCGTTCCCTTTAAATCCAAGTTCAGCCCCGATAGGAAGTGGGGTGAGAAGGGGTGGGAAGGGGGTGACAAGAAAAAATAAACAAAAATGTTAAATATTGGTGTCTAATCCAGTTTTCTAGGTTGCTGAGATGAATAGTGAAACTCCCGATGCCCTTTAAGCACAAGTTCAGCACTGATAGGAATGAGGGTGAGAAGGGATGAAATATAAAATGTTAAAAATGCTGGCCACTGTAACTGAAATAACTGTCTTAACAGGAAAGGGAGAGGAAGTGAGAGTGAGAGTAGCAGGGTGGTGGGAGGAGAAAGATGGAAAGAGAAAGAGAGAGAGTTTATCAGTCGTCAATTAAAGTTTTCCCGGCAGCGCCGCGTTGGTCAGCTAATTCTCTATAAATCATTAAGTTTAGCCAAGCCTTTGTTTTCCGAAAAACCTCGGAAAAAAAATGTATTTGACTAAAGGTAGTCATTCCCTAAACAGATGTTAGAAATATGATTTATATATACAGACTCCCTCCCACATATGAGCGCTGGATAAAAAGTCTTTGAAAGGTTTTGAAAAATCACTCCCAACTCTATAATGATGTAATTTTCAATTACAAAGAAGAGTTGTGAAAATAAAAGTATGTTATATGCTGAATTCCCAGTCTGCTTTTCAAATACAATCTTGTAAAACTGATAACACATAGAATCCTTTAAAATGCAAATAGGCTCCGGAAACTGTCATTTCTAACTTTCCATTAAAAACTTCTCCGGAAACTGTCATTTCTAACTTTCCATTAAAAACTTCACGGAAAAAATTATTTTAACTTTATATGTTACTTTGTTTTTTTTTTTTTAATCAAATATTGAACATATTTTAGCTAATAACAACAATACTAAACGTTCATTTTATATTGATAAGTTATGGTGAGAATAACCAGTTTTAAATTTAGGAAATAAAGTATTTGGAAGGAACAAAACGAAAGCATTAAAATGTCAATCCCAAGCAACTACAGTAAATTCTTGCGGTTTACAAAGAAAGAATTTCATTCTCAAATTGCTGCGAAAGTGAATTTTCTGACAGCTGGGCATCGTAAAAGAATATGGTGGAACATTATTTTAGCTCATTAAATCGTCATGTTTCAGTATTAGTTAATGAAGAAAATATCTACCTATATTTATCATCAGTTGAATAATATATATATATATATATATATATATATATATATATATATATACATATACACATATACACATATATATATATATATATATATATATATATATATATATATATATATATATATATATATATATATATATATATATATATATATATATATATATATATATATATATATATATATATATATATATATATATATATATATATGTACGTATGTATTTATACATGCAATAAACAGGACAGTGAGAAGACTGAAAACAATTTCTTCTTTTTATTTACACCTACAGCACATTTCGGGAACCCTTCCCATCATCAGGATTACAATAAAATCAAATTTTATAGCATTAAAAATATGCTAAAATAGCTAGTAGTTATAAGAATTTTAGTTACGTAAATTAACAGTCGTTAAGCTAAATTAGAATTATACATTATTCAGTGAAATAACGGGTAAAAATGCAAAAAAAATAGGGAGAGAGAAAAGGTGTTGCCAGACTTAATGTAAAGAGGTGTGCCTGCTAACTGATAAGGAACAGAATAGTTAAAGACGATGTCAGTAAAAAAAGGAGAGAGAGAGAGAGAGAGAGAGAGAGAGAGAGAGAGAGAGAGAGAGAGAGAGGTAATAGGCAGTTAGGCAATGTGTAATGGTGTGGAAGTAGCTTGGTCGTTTAAGGAAGGCGACAGTTTCTTGATGTAAAGAGTCAAAAAGAAGGAGCGTAAGGCAATCGGTAGTTTGACAGAGTATTTTGACATTTTTGTACATGATATCAGTTTTACATGAGTCTGAGTAGTTCCTTATAGCCGAAAATTCTTTTGATTTTAAAATGCAGCCAGTGACACCTCAATGGGGATCAATGCGGACTTTCAGTAAGTGTCGGGTAGATCTGGAGTAATTTCCAAAATTACAATTTGGACAAGTATATTCATAAACAACGAAAGAGCGCATCAACTCCGGGAGGGTGTCTTTGAATCTGAAAAGTCTGCATATTGTTAAAGGGTTTTTGAACACAAACTTGAAATTAACGTATGGGTACAAGGGCGATTGTAATTTCACGTCTAAAGGCTGCATTTCTTACATATGGCAATGAAAAAGCATTAATTTCTTTTGAGTTACACACACACATGTGTATATGTGTGTGTGTATGTATGTATGTATATATATATATATATATATATATATATATATATATATATATATATATATATATATATATATATATATATGTATATCTGTGTGTGTGCGTGTGGCTGTGTGTGTGTGTGTGAATCAAGAGCTGCAGTTTAAATTCAGAGCATAAAAATATAATTCAGCTCCATCTGATTTTATCTGTTCTTATTACATATGTACCTTAGTTAAATAAATTGCTGAGATTTTTTTTGTTGATCTACAAGGACTTACTTAGAATGAGTAATCTAAATAATATTTACAGCAATAACAATTGGAGATCGCAGACCTCCGTCTTGTCTGAACAATCCATTCTCCTAAGTACGCTTTTTCTCGCGCATTACTTTCCTACTCTTCCCAAAATGGAGCCACTTGTTGCAAATCACAAGAGCCACCTTTGGGATTTTTGTCTTGTAGAAATTCCTTCCATGATTTTTACAAAATGTCTGTTAAAAAAGGGACAAATGGGCAGACATGCAGACAGACAAACCAACAGGGCAGAATTGAAATAAAATTAAATATATTAAACAGTCTCTTTAAAATCATATCCTGAAGATAGATAATTCTCAAAATAGACCGTAAAAAATTTATTTCCCTTCCTTGATGCTATATATTACGGTGGCAGCTTGCATCTCATTTGCATAACTAATTCACAAAATCTGCATGTCGAACTAAAAGAGAAAACTCAAAAAGGCAAAGAACACTGGGAGAATTTTAGACAGCGGCCTTTAATGGAAAACTAAGCGCAAAAGTTCTTAATACTTTGATTTACTCTGTCCTTGTACTGTACATATTTACTGAACCCGAAATTATGTTTTACTTAAAAGTTATAACGTAATTTCTCTCTTGTCATTATGAAATCTCACTTAGAATGGAAACTTACAACACTTACCATTTTAATTTAGATTGTCAGGAAAGGTTAAAAAAGTCATGTTGATTTACTTACGATTTAGTCTCGACTTGGAAGGAATTCTGCAGTGTATCATATTGTTTGCAAATTTCTGCCATTAGAAAATTTGACGGGGTTTGTCACTCTCGATTTCATTTTGCAAGATCTGTTCTTCTATCATTAAGAAACCGGCACAGTTTTCTTCCACAGGTTGATTAAAAAAACATGTAGTCATTCAGCAGTATGCACACAAAATACCTTAGTAAAACAGCAACTCATAAGGCAGAGTAACTCTCGAAGGACCGTTTTTTTTTTACCAATCGAAAAACAGCATACATTTTCCACCCAAACTAGTAGCATATCATCAGTCCCTCTCTATTTATGCGTTGCTGAGTTTTTAGATTTTTCTTTTTTTAATCTTGACTAAAGTTTTGTGTTTCGGAGTATAGAAGTTTATTAACAAGCCTAAGAAAATTAAGGTGTCTAAAGAACCCCACCACAGCTATTGGTATATACAGAGATTTATGATAGAGTCTAAACGTAAAATTTTACATTTCCCATGTAATTTCTTTTCTTGTATAAGTTTACCTTGATGAAGCAACATTAAATTAATATATTTCACGATGCCTTTTATCACGGAATGTTGAAGTTCACTAAAGTGAGTTGCTTATTCTCTCAAAAATAATGTAAAAATTATTTGATGCGAAAGAAGTGAGTGAATGATGGTTAGAAAATGGAAATTACAGTCTTCTTAAAAAACATAATAGCCTGGTAGAATCTGACATAGACCCCAAAAAAACCTACAAATTGCCTTGAAGAACTAAGCTTCCATGTCTAAAACTGTGTCCAGGTGGCCCCATGCTCAGCAGTTATATGACTTGGTGCATCTGACAGGAATACTGCAACATACCCAGGCAAACACAGACCCTGCTGCTGTTAAAATCTTCGACAAATAGTTTTTCAGGCATACATATCGCCTCAGTGCTTGTCCCTAGGTCTTTAAAAACAGTGAGCTGTCTTTGCATTTCCATCTGAGGACTTGAGAATTTTCAGGCCTCTGAGTCCCCATGGCATATAGTGCAGAAGTGGTTCCATAAACTGGTATTTCATTTAGAACAAATTCACAAAGGCTGCAGTGTATATTTTCCTGAGAAACATTGTTTTTGCTCAGTTAATTTCTAATATCCAAGTATTATTCAGTTACTTAACTGAAGTGTAGTACAGTAGGAAGATTAGCATATTTGTATCTGCAGTAACAACAGCAATCACATCATTCGGTTCTAGTGCACCATGGAGTGCCCTCTGGCAAACTCACCTTCAGGATTACCTTCTACAGCAGCGTCTTACACTGGAATGGAATGGCACCGCCAATTAGGGTTTCATTTCTTCCTCAAGACTCCTTACCCGACCCTGTTTACTTCTTCTTTTATTTATAATCATTACTTTCGAAATCGAGGAAAACTTCTCTCTTTTCCACTTTTAAAAATAAGTTGGTATTATTTTGTGATAATGTGCAGAATATATGTATATATATATTTATATATATATATATATATATATATATATATATATATATATATATATATATATATATATATATATATATATATATATATATATATATATATATATATATATATATATATATATATATCTATATATATATATATATATATATATATATATATATATATATATATAGTATATACCATAAGTGAGCCCATAAAAAGCCAAAATGTGGAAAATAAAGGCTATATTTCAGAGACCAAACTGTCTCTCTCCTCAGGCAAATAGTGAGTTAATTTCTAATATCCAAGTATTGTTCAGTTACTTAACCGAAGTGTAGTACAGTAGGAAGATTAGTATATTTGTATCTGCAGTAACAACAACAATCACATCAATCTGTTTTGTAATTAGCAACAAATTACAAAATAGCAAATATGAACATCATAAAAATAATATAATAGCTGACAACAATGCTAGATGATAATGTTAGGGATACAGGTGTCACATCTTGAACTAATATGTATATATATATATATATATATATATATATATATATATATATATATATATATATATATATATATATATATATATATATATATATATATATATATATATATATATATATATATATATATATATATATATATATATATATATATATATATAGGGTGTTTCAAAACTAGAGGGCCCCCTCTACAGCATAAACTGAAATTGGTATGGACAAGAACAAAAGTAATTCAGAACAGGTATTTATTTAAGTTTCTCTCTGAGTATTTAATATTTTGTGTGGCCTCCATCAGCCTGTACCACAGCCTGCATTCTTGAGGGGTATGATTTCAGCAAATCGCAAAAAAACTGAGACTCAAACTCCATTTCCCTGAGCACTTCGGTCACCTCTCTTCGCAGGTCGTCGAGGCTTGGTATACCATTGTAGTTCACTGTGTGCGCTTCAGCACGGTCCTTTAAGATACTACCAATGTTTTCACACACGTTAAGGTCAGGGGAGCTACCTGGAAATTCACTTGACGAGAAGAAATCGACACCACTGTTTCGAAGCAGCTCCTGCGTCTGAAGAGCTTTGAAACATGGTGCCTTATCATGCAAAAATGTGACTTCTTCAACAGATAACACATTTTCAGTATCTTTGAGGAAAGGAGATACTCCACCAGTAAGCACAGTTTCTCTGAAGTATTCGCCATTCCATGACTGTCCTTTTTCTTTGATGATCCACATTAACCGTTTGGCTGTGAAACGGAAAAATTCCCAAACATTCAGGAAATTTCACAACTTGGCGATAGCCCATGTCATCGCTGATATCATCCAACTTTGCAACCCAAATGATGTCATTTTTATGATTTGGCTTCCAGACTGTGTAAATGAAGAATTCATCTGATGCGGCAACATAGAGAAAGTCAGCTTCATCCCAATCTTTAAAAAATGAACCACAAAACCATGCATGGTCTTCTCTGTTGCTGAGTGATGTTGGGCTTGCTGATAACATGAAATGGCTTGATACCAGATTTTTTCAACTCACGATATACAGCACTATAACTTCTCTTCTTTCCCCTTTTTTTTTGTAGTTCAAGCACCAATTTACGTAAAGACTTTCTTGGTCTACCCACTGCCTCAGCTATGATGTCTTTTGACTCCTGAGAAAGAACTTCAGGCTTTCCAAGATTCTTGGTCTTCTCGTGATGACAGTCACGTGGATTTTTGTTCCAGTTTCTTTTAACAAAGGATTCATCTCTTTTAATGTATTTAGCTATCCAGGAACGTGAAATGAATGATGCGCCAGCATCCCTGGCCTCTCTGTAGGTTATAGCCCGGTTTCTGTCAATCCATCTGATTTCCTCCGAGTCAGTAGTCATGGCTGCCTCTAACTCCGTCACTCAGTCTGAAAATACAAGAAATGTAAAATGAAAAATAGTTTAATAGAAACTTAAAATAATGTACTTGGAGATAGGCTATAGCAGAAAACTTCATAACTTTCCATTTGTTCTGTGGAGGGGGGCCTCTAATTTCGAAACACCCATTACATATATATATATATATATATATATATATATATATATATATATATATATATATATATATATATATATATATATAAATATATATATATATATATATATATATATATATATATATATATATATGTATATATATAATATATATATATAATATATATATATATATATATATAGACATATACATAAACTATCCATATATATATATATATATATATATATATATATATATATATATATATATATATATATATATATCTAATTTATAAACACCCATTATATATATATATATATATATATATATATATATATATATATATATATAGACATATACATAAACTGCCATCCATATATATATATATATATATATATATATATATATATATATATATATATATATATATATATATATATATATATATATATATATATATAATTTCAATAGCCACAATGCCCTCTTAACTTTCTCGGATTCTTTGTGCTTTTTGGATATGCTTGTCACTGCAAAGTCTTAAAATCCAAGTGCAAGAAATATGAAGAAATTCTGATGTCCTTCTTGTGGTCAGGTGGACATTGGTACCTCGTTCTGATCAGTGGACCCGGGGTCGTTTCCCGCTACCGGGCATCAAAATTTCTTCATATTTCTTGCACTTGGACTCAAGGCTTTGTAGTGACAAGCGTATCCAAAAAAGCATGAAGAATTCAAGAAAGTTACGAGGGCATTGTGGCTATTACAATTACATATGTATCTAGTAAAAAGTGACCAGTAGACTCTACATATATATTTTCACATATTTTCATTCCTCGCTCTTAGCCAGCCAAATAATAATTTGAATCTCTGAACCAAAACACTTCTCAATTAACTGGTAGTCTCGATTTACTGGTGGGAAAGGAGGGAGCGGCCTATTTTGAACTCAGGTAGGACAATAGCACCCCTTTAACATCCCCTTGTTATCACGTGTCCAGTAGCTGATGCTCCTCCATTAGTGATATAGGCAAATCCAGGCTGTGAGGTAGACTAGAAACTTAACCTGTAAGTACCTAACCATAAGATCTATTTCCCTACACACTTTTGCTGGCTGTGTGACTATTTCGCAGGTGACTGACCTCGCCGCTTCTAAGCACACAACCGAGAAGTATCTCACCACTCGTAAACAACACAAGACTTGGTACCCAGACGTCTCTCCACTACTTTTTTTCTTCTGGAGGGAATAAGGCGTCAGACGACCCGTCCTTGTATGTTAAGCACGAACATCCACAGGCCTAAAAAGGTATGGCAAAAGCAATTAGTCCTCTAGCCAGTCTTTTTCCTCTCAGTGAGTTTCTCTCTTTTTATTTTTTCCAACTTTTCACTTTTCATTCTCCAAACCAAACCCTTTGTTAAGAACCTAATGCCAAAGCAGCCCAAATTTCGCCTCCATGACTTATCCAAACCTCAAGCTAACTCAATTCAGTGATCAGTAGTAGTTTACTCCCTTCATAGTGTTACCACGGGCTAATTAAATTTAATTAATCAACTCCTCCATGGTGCATTGTTAAGCGTAGTGTGAGAGAATTTCCTCTGTGTGGAATGCTAATCCTGGATTCTCTTACAGGGTCCTCGCTAATATCCTGCTCGGTCGACCCAGCCTTGTAAACTCAAATCATCTTAAATGTACTGCCATTTCAATAAACGCACAACTTCCCTGGTACTCAGTCTGGGGGCAATAACCTGTTCCCCCCTTTCGTTGCATGCAAGAGAGCTTAATCATTCAAGATGAAATTAACTCGTCACATGCATAGATTTATTCAGCATTGCCAATTTGCATTTTTTCACTATTTGAGTTTACTTGCTGTATCATTAGCCTTTCAGATTACCTCCTTAGTTGTGTTTTTTGCTGTAAATAAATTCAGTTTAACATAACTAGATACTCTTTTCACATGGCGACCTTCCAATTCCCTGATTAACTAATGGTAATATCAAGGTAAGTTACCCATTTTTCCCCTTCATTTTGTTACAGGTTGGTATTCTCTGTTGGTCTTAAGGCAGTAACTTAAATAAAGACCCCACTTTCATCTCTCCAAAGGACCCAATCTGTAAGAATATATATATATATATATATATATATATATATATATATATATATATATATATATATATATATATATATATATATATATATATATATAAATATATTGTCGAGAGTATCCTCTCATACGCCATCTCGCCAGTCAATAAGTCAAATGAAATAAGGAATGTGCCCCTAATTCATTTATTTTAGTATGATTCACTGTAGGTAAATTTGTCTCTATAAACCTCTCTCACCACTGCCTTTGGGGAAGACCACTTTAATCTCCTTTGTTGTGGGACTGCCGAAATTCCTTAAATTCCAGGTGCTGACCCAGTCGAGGCTAATCGTCGCCCGAGGCAGGCCAGCTGGCGGGTTGAACATGTGTGCTCCGTCATCTTGAAACTTCAGCCATGCTGTCCACATTTACCATGTAGTCAGGACGATCCAAAAGCCACCTAGGACAAGCAGAAACATAATACTAGGAAGTTATAAAAGGTCTATGAAGGACACGCTTGACCTTGGATTGTTTCGGAAGCTGCTCAAGGACGGATGTCCTCTCCCTTGCTCCATTAACCTGCCTAATTCTAACACGTGGCTGGCAGCAAACAGAGTATCTTTTACTGCAAAATCATTCACTCGTCCTCCCTCTCACTGGCTCCCATAAGACGAGGAACTTCATCTCCTGTAAGGTAAAGTACCAGATTTAAGGTTTTTTCATCAGTCATGTCCCTATTCGTCTCCAAATATTTTTCTGCTTTTCTTTTCATAGTGCGATAGACCTACAGTGAGACCTGTATTGCTTTTATATTTGTGCTGCTTAATTTGTAAAGCACTGATATGAGGTGTAACATAATCGTAAAATATTCGACTTATTGGAGTCGAGATCAGTTTAGACATCTTCAATGCAATTCCTCGATTGCATCATTACAGTGCTATTTTCGGTTGAGCAACCATAAGTGTTTCGATTACAGATTAGGAGTTAGTCAACTGTTCTGTGCATCATCTTGTGTGTGTAGTGGCCCCACTACATCATTTGCAACGCCCTTTGAAGCTGGCATCCCATTGTGTTTCCTCAAGCAAATCCCCAGTCATTTGTTCTCTCATCTTGTTTCATGGGACAGTGTTTGCCTGTCCCCAAAATTACGCTACCATTCTTCCGATATGTGTTTTCTTTCGCAAATATAATTAATTAAGTTAAACCCCAGAGTTTACCTAACCACGGCCCCCTTGAAGTAGACCTTCAGCCGTATTTTGATGTACATGTTTTTTAGCTGTCCTCAAGGTCAGAATCCAGATTTTTTGTGTTTCCTAAGATAAGTTGCGTAATATCCCTAGCATGCCTCATTGATCTAACAAGACCCCAGCTAAAAACCATATCAATATATATATATATATATATATATATATATATATATATATATATATATATATATATATATATATATATATATGACTATTTATCACATCACCGTGATTCATATACAATCAGAAAGCTACAAACGTCCTTTAATATCCAATTCACTCTACCTCGGAAGGAATATATTTTCATATATGTTACCGAAGGGGAATTTTTAGTTGATAATAAGTCCACCGTCCCGTGGGGTCGAACCAGCGACGGACGAGGAATCAGGACTACAGTGACACACTAACCAGTCGGCGGACTGGTTAGTGTGTCACTTTTTAGTTGATAATAAGTCCACCGTCACCGTCCGACTGGTTAGTGTGTCACTGTAGTCCTGATTCCTCGTCCGTCGCTGGTTCGACCCACGGGACGGTGGACTTATTATCAACTAAAAATTCCCTTCGGTAACATATATGAAAATATATTCCTTCCGAGGTAGAGTGAATTGGATATTAAAGGACGTTTGTAGCTTTCTGATTATATATATATATATATATATATATATATATATATATATATATATATATATATATATATATATATATATATATATATATATATATATATATATATATATATATATATATATATATATATATATATATATATATATATATATATATATATATATATACAGTATCTATATATATATATATATGTGTGTGTGTGTGTGTACACTCGTATAAATAAAATCCCCTTACTGAGTTGTGAGCAAATGATACCATTCTTATAAAAAAAATAAATTTCATACAATAAGATCAGTAATTAGTAACAGATTGTAAAATAACAAATATGAACATCATAAAAATAATATAATGGCTGACGACAATGCCAGATGATAATGTTAGGGCTACAGGTGGCATATCTTGAATCAATAAATCAAAAGGACAATTTTCGCATGATAAACAAGACTAAACACAATACAGTGGTACCTGTATATCAAATAATATCCCTTTTCAAACACTTTATGCAACAAAGAAACAAGTTTTCAAAAGAGCGAAACTCCATAAACACAATTTAACACAATATGACTGACTTACATAACATACAATTATATAAATAATGGCAATATGGAAAATAAACAAGTAATTACTCTGTATCCGGTACAGATAGTTAATAACCACAATGAATCGTAACTTTCATATCCTGTAGTTATAGCATTATACTCTTATATCTTGATACAGAAGACTTTACATGTGCTTGCACGACCTCATACAGTGCATGGAAATACACCGGCACCACTCCTTGCATATACGAGAAACTATACTCCTTGTTCATAGACAAGCGTAAATATACCCCAAACCAAAAGGCTGACCTCCTGAAATGTGCCACCAAATGCTGGGCCAAAACACTTGAGTCAGACACTGAAACGTAACAAATAAAGAAATACTCTTACTACTACGGTACCACAAACGCTGATTAGAACACTTAACACAATACTAAACCCTCCCGCAAAACAACAACAGTTTCAAGTAAGACGAAGTAGCCTATAGTTGCTAAGAAATAAGGCTTAAAAACAGTTTAAGTACTTACAATCAACTACTATTTTTGGAGAGATTCCAATGTAAGAGAAATCGGGAGTGGAACAACATCTTTCACTTATAGTGTAGTAAAACAAATTCATTTCCTTAGTTAACACTTAACAAAATTTGCCAACATATGATATCGAGACTACAGCTTTTACAATTGTGAAATCTTATGCTTCTCTGTTTAAAATATTGAAATTCATTATAGACAAATAACAAAGTAACCGAACAGTAAGTCTCGTAGAATGCTGGCACTTAAACTAATTTCTATCCAGACCAGATATCAGCAACATTTCCAACGAAATAAAGTTCCCCGTTGGACGGGTCGGTATAGTTCTCGGCTAGCACTCTGCTGGGCCCGCGTTCGATTCTCCAGCCGGCCAATGAAGAATTAGAGGAATTTATTTCTGGTGACAGAAATTCATTTCTCGCTATAATGTGGTTCGGATTCCACAATAAGCTGCAGGTCCCGTTGCTAGGTAACGTAAAATAAGTGTAATCCTTCGGGCCAACCCTAGGAGAGCTGTTAATCAGCTCAGTGGTCTGGTTAAACTAAGGTATATTTTTTCCAACGAAATAAGAGCTGTATAAAAATTAGCGCGTCGAAAAACAAATAATTTGGTTGATGCTTTCTGTTGTTTGTTTTCTGTAACGTATTTAGAATTCCTTTGATGAGTGATCAAAATTGAGGTGTGCTTTTATATTCACTTCGGGATATGAGCTCGTTCTGTGCTTTCACGCTTTGATTCACTAAATTGACTGATGAAATTATAATTGTGCGGTAGTTTCAGTTTTAGGTCAAGGAGATGTGAGAACACCTTGTATTGACAAAAGTATATATTCTAAAATTTTCAGTTCTTCCACCTTAAGATTGCCGAGTTAAATAAGGAAGACAGTTTTAAAATCATGCAATACGATATAATCCGCCAATTTCATAAAAACGCCATATGTTTGTTTGCTGAATAAATAATCCTTCAATCAATATATACAGCAATTATGACATCACTGCGCAAATATTTGATGCCAAATAAATGCATTCTATAATCCGATGCTATATAATGAACAACTGTCATTTATCAATCATAAATAATTAATGTATATTGTTGAAATGCCGTAAAACGTGAGTGTTGAAATATATCGTGGAAAGTTTGCATAAAACATCCAGTTATTTTAATAATGAATAGAATACCTAATGACTTTCTCGGCAATTAAGGAGAAAGTGGATCTTTCTCTTTTTTCATTTCTTGTATTTCATTATCTCTCTTCCCATCTCTTACTGTACAACAGAGCCCTCCCTTCCTACTGCGAAATTGCGTTTATTTTTGTCCACTCTTAGAAAATAATCAAATGAACATACATACATACATACATACATACATACATACATACAGATATAGGCAGTATTCCGGCTTATATATATATATCAGATATATATATATATATATATATATATATATAATAATCATATATTTTTGATATATATAATAATATTTATAAATATAAAAGTGGTTTTCTTATTTTCGACGATTTTTTTATATATATATATATATATATATATATATATATATATATATATATATATATATATATATATATATATATATATATAAATATATATATATATATATATATATATATATATATATATATATATATATATATATATATATATATATATATATATATATATATATATATATATATATATATATATATATATATATATATATATATATATATATATATATATATATATATATATATATATATATATATATATATATACATATATATATATATATATATATATATATATATATATATATATATATATATTTATATATATATAAATATAGTGTGTGTGTATGCGAGTTATAGAGGCTTTGTCTAAGAACTCAAATAGTCGAAGGTTTTGATAATAAATTAAAACAATGCAATGATTAAATTAATAATGAAATATTAATATAATATTGACATGAGTAATTTTAAAGAGCGCGAAAGGGAGGTGTAATATCATCATATATTAAAAGGAAATTTTAAAAAATGAACTAAGAAATCTGAAAGTAAGAACGCTTTAAATCTTAGCTCTATGTCATCCTTTGACCTGGCTTAATAAATCACAAGAGCTCAAGCTGAATTGAAAACCGCTTATCCACAGAAGAGAGGAATTGAATTTTCCGCTAAAGATTCAAATTGAGTGGCACATGTCTGGAGATTATTGTCAGAAACTTACGTCTTCATTGCAGCCTCCGTAGTTTGATATAATTCGTTATTTTTTGAATGATTAAAATTATGCCTTCAAGGGGAAAAAGACAGGGAATTGAACAGCTTTCATTCATTTTTCCAGATGAAGTACAATTTGATTTTAAGGGCATTTGTCTATAAGCTAAATTACTAATTATCTTTTAAGCGATAAAATTTATGCCAAAACAAAGTTGACAAAATAGAGAATTCAACAGCTTTGGCTTTTTCAGCTAAAAGTCCTTAAATTTTTTGCTATTTGTTCATAAGTTAGTTGACTAAATGTTTGGTCTATCAAATTTTTCGAGAATAAAAATTAAGTTGAAAACACAAAAAAGAAGAAAGGGATTTTTTTCCTTTACTTAACTTTAAAATGCATCCTTTCATAATGATATGCTGCTTCCGAAATGATCAACATTAGCCATATCTTCGACAATAAAACACATTATGCCTCGTTTTATTTCCTAATGTTCGATAAATACTTACATCATAGACAATTCAGATGAATTAGTCACAAAAATTCAATTCTATTATTTATTGCAATGTCTTGAAATCAGAAATATTTTTGGCATTAGAATGTGTCTGACTGGGTTTTTAGTGCTTCACTGACCTCTTTTTTTTCAAGAATCTCAGCTCATTGTGAAATTTTTAATATAAACATATTCTTTTAGTTTATTGATATAGAGCAAAACAATAAATGAGAATATCATTATTCATAATATTTTTTAAAAAATGTAAATTTCCAAAACATCGGTTTTTTTCATCTCAATACACTGCTAACTTTTTTTTGCAGTGCAAGAGACATTTGATACTGCTGAATAATCCTGGGGTAAACATTCTTTAGTTCTGTTTTTACCTGCGTTACCACTTTTTAAATTTTTATATTAGCTTAGATACTTTAAGTCAGCAAGAGAATTTTTTGTATTTTGCAAAATCATTGCAGAGCATAAGAACTACTACAATCGGTGACTAGCGCGCAATCAGAACCATTCGCATGACGAAAATTTTTATTCAGAGACATTGAGGTAAATAACAAATATTTTTGCATTTCTTAACACGTAATTCAAATATATTTTGATTTATCACAAGTTACAATATAGAGAAAAATATAAATATAAGAAATGTGTTTCACTTTCCTCCAAACAGCAAGGCATAAAGTGAGAGAAACTCACAATATAATGTTAGTTTAGACGAGAAATATATAGCCTACTCTTTCGATTGGCTCATGAAAGTTACTCTGGCTCTGATTTTGATTGGCTGCCTGACGGCTGTTAACGCGGTAACCACTGTGCTTGATTTATTTCAAGAAAAAGACTTTATTATTAAAAAATACAAGATCAGATCAATTTCTCTCATAAGATTCATGTAGCTGATGCGTATTGCTATTTCATTGAGAAAGTTAAAAGATTAAGCGGACTTATATCTTTATTATTAGGGTATAATAATTTCACATGCATAAATGGAAACACATCAACTTAGCTTTAGAAAACTTGCATGAAAAGGAGTCGACTGTAGCAGGATCACCCATACCGTAAAAATTATGTCGAGGAAATCTTTTAGCAACAGTATTTGCGAAAGTGCTCTTTGTCTTTTAATATAAAATTGATATACACTGATATCGTGGTTTCATTTATTTACCATGGTACTTACAAACAACCAATCCGCTGAACCATCGTCGGCAGCCAACGGAAGCGCATTGCATATTTCCCGCCTTAACTAGCGATACTTCGAGAGTTCTCACTTATGCGTTACTATTGAGGGAAAAAATTCTGAGCTTTTTTGTCACTTGATTTTTTACTGAGTTTTGTGTCTATATCGACCATTTGTGCTTTACATGGTCATTGATAGTAATTGGCGACATGTGTGGTATTCAAAATGAAGTAGTTTTTCATTTAAGCGCTCTTTATAAACATCAGGTTACCATGGTAAAAACTACGACACAGCCAATCATAATTCGAGCTACCGTCGTTGTCAGCAGCCAATCGAAACGCAATATATTATTTTCCGCCTAAATTAACGGTGCTTCGAGAGTTCTTCTCGCTTATGCGTTTCTGTTTGACAAAAAAATGCAATTCATGAATTTCGAGCCTTATGTATATATATATATATATATATATATATATATATATATATATATATATATATATATATATATATATATATATATATATATATATATATATATATATATATATATATACATATATATATATATATATATATATATATATATATATATATATCAACCCCAGAGCTGCAGCTCTCGAAATCATACTCGTAGGCGTCCAGGGAAAGGCACTCAATACAGTTGATAGTTTATTCCTAATGCTGACGTTTCACAACTACATTGCTGCATTTTCAAGGCTGAAATACAGCGAGCTGACTCAATAATTAATCATAAAAACATTTATTATAACAACTAATCAAAAACGCTACAGTCGGCATTAGCAATAAACTGTCAACTGTATCAAGTGCCTTTCCCTGGACGCCTACGAGTATACATATATATATATATATATATATATATATATATATATATATATATATATATATATATATATATATATATATATATATATATATATATATATATTATATTCTTTTTAAGTGTTTGTGTTTATATCCATTTATTGGTAGTAATTCCAACATAATAAAAAAATTAAGGATCTTGCATTTTCCATATTCTGCAGTAAAAGACTTCATTTCTTGTATATTTAAATTTTCTGAGAAAATTTGGATGAATCAATTACAAGAAATTGCAGCGCACGAATTTTTTTTCATCAGATTTTTTTTTTACTTTCGGAATTAGCCTGACATGTTTTGTAGTCTCTCATTTCAACTTACCGCAGAATTCTTACTTTAAATATATATTTCCAGTTTAGCAATATAGAGTAATGCACCTACTAAGGAAAATTAACAGCTCCAACACATTTAGATATTGCAGGTTTTTGCAAAGCAAACGAGATTTGGCACTACTGAATAATCCTGCAAAATTTTTTTTCTTTCTATTCTTTACGTTGTAACTTTTATGTAAGAATAGATACTTTATCTCAGCAAGGGAAACTGTGATATCTTACAAAATCATTAAAAACAATCAGAATTACTCCAGTGTGCTAAATCAGCTCACTAAACACTCACTCAGAACCATTCTCAACTAGAAAAATTTAATTTAAGGATACAGATTTAAATAATTATGCCTTGCTTTTCAAAATGGGTTTGATTGAGATGTTAGCCGTTCACGTAACATGTAACTCAAAAGAATTTCAATTTTGTTAATAAAATTCTCATTGTTTAGCAATTTAGAGCCAAGAACAAAAAAATAAGGTGAGCCTCTCATAGACTACATTTTCACTAGTTTTCCTTACCTCCAAACATCATTGCATAAATAGTGATGAACTCATGGTGTACTGCAAGTTTAGGACTAGACATATATACTGTTTCGATTGGCCGATGAAATTTACTCTAACTTTAATTCTGATTGGTTGTCCGGTGTCTTTACCGTGCTGTAAACAAACAGCACTGGATTTATTTCAAGAAAAAACTATTTAATCGTTAGAAAAGAACACTGCATGAATTTCTCTGATGAGTATTTTAATAATTCAGGTTTATGTAATTTTTAATATTCAAAATTAAGAACATTCTCTAATTAACATCACTTAAACATTTCTTGCAAAAAATTCTGCTGTTCTTATACGTTAACTCAAGTCATGGATGCAATGTCGCCTCGTAAACAACCTTTCCTTTAATGAACGCATTATTCGTGCCAAGTCACAATCATCGTGAGCGCTATCATAGTCTGCTTAATTTCTTATTACGATTATGGTAAACATTCTTACAAAACACTTGCCAAATTCCGCTCTCTTGTTACTATCTTCTGCCTTTATTTACATAAATTACCCCTCCACATGCTAAATTAAACACGATTCATGTATGGTTCTTTACAAGAGAGAAGCCATTGTTTCCATAGCTTGAAATAACAATTATAAAAGCAGATTATTTTAGCGGTATCGCCAGTATTCTCAACATAATCTAGAAAGGAAACATTTTTGTGATGGTATTCGCAAAATTCCTCCTGAACTTTTAATGCGAAAAATACCATAAATTTATGTCGTGGCTCTGTTTATTACTGAAAGAGATTTTATGCTCGTGTGTGTTTTGTAAATGAAACGCAGTATATGTTTCCCGCCTAAACTAACGATAATTGGAGAGTTCCTCTGCCTTATGCGTTGCTGTTTGGAATAAATGGAATTCAATCATTTTTATTTTTTTTTATCATACTCAAAAAGTAAAAGCTTGGTTGCCACAAGGTTTTCTCATTTAGTGCAGCATAACCCATTATTATCTTTATATATTCTAATTACGAATGAATACAAAATATACCTTCACAGACTTTACATTTTTAGAGATGATTGACATTGAAAATAACAAATTTCAGTAGTTCTGTTGCGTATTACAAATATCCTTGACTGAAAATTTTTAACCTTTAGATTGAGAGAGGTGCAATGTTGAGTCACTAATTGGCATATGAAAGAAGAGTTGTAATACATTGCACATTTTCCACTGTAAATATTATATTGGCTCCTTGGCCATTCGGAGCAAAACACTAAAGAACATGTGTTTTTATACATATATATATATATATATATATATATATATATATATATATATATATATATATATATATATATATATATATATATATATATATATATATATTTATATATATATATATTAGATAATTGACCTCGGCAAGAGAAACTATGGTATGCTTCAAATTTTGCCCCCGCTTCTTGTTCAACCTCTTGAAATTTAAATTGTTTTAAAGCCCTGAGTCTGATGAATTCCACGACTTAAGAAGCCATGTCTTATCCAGCTTATCTTCGAAAGCCATAACCTATCAGGAACTTTGCTTCAGATTTTTAAAACAACAGTTAGAAACATCACCGGCTCCCACTAGCGCTGTTGGGTAACAGACAAGTCGTCGTTAATGCTAGGAATGATAATGGATAATATGTATACTTCTTAATGATAAAAGAGTAAGAATAATATAATAGGGAGGTCAAGTTTTTTTACAGAAAAAGACGAGTAAAGCAATTTTTTCCTACGTACGTTGCTTAATGATAGGTAAGCCGTATTACATGGAAATATAAGTCTCCTAAAATGATTTTTAGTTGCGGGGGAAAAGAGAAAAAGATAAAATTTTAAGAGAGAGTACATTTCGTTTGGAAATTTCGGGCAAAGCTTTGGCAGCTGAATAGTCTGGTATAATTGTTATAGAATATAAGAAACGGAGAAACGTTTTCGGTGAACATTCAGTTCTTCAGAGCATGAAATGAAAATTCCAGAATTGCCGGAAAAATCGACCGGTGTACTGACGATAAAAGGGTTTTTGCGGGATGTAGAGATGTAATTGAACGGGCAATCCCATTACGTCCAATTCACGGTTTGTCTCTGCACTGCCACATAGGGGTCGGGTGGAAAACTGAAAATAAAGCTAAATACAATTTTGAACGGATGTAGAAATGGGATATTGTGTGAAGAATGCCGTTAATAACTGCTATACCTAACCTGAAAATAAAATGAACAAGGAAATAACTATATGATGATTCAAATCTATAAAGGAGGAAATTAACTTTTAAGAATTTGGTATCTGTTTTGTTAAAATGGGTTGAAGGTAAAACTGAATTAAAACTCTGTTAGTATAGATTAACTAATTATCTGTATTTTAACGATGTTAGTATCAGTATCTGTTTTATATGATTAACAGAGTTTGTTACTTGAAATACACAATTGAAATTAATCATAACGATTATTCTTATAAATAAAAGTGAACGTTTGTATGTTTGTACGTATGTTTGTATGTCTGTGCGATATAGAAATCCGAACCGTTTGACAGATCTAGACAAAATTTGGTACACAGCCCCTGTTTGCCCCCAATCTACATTGAAAACCTATATAGATAACTCCTGTAAGTAGAGATCCACTTTCTGTAGTAACCACAGTCAAGAGCATCTTCCCCATCCGTGCATGCATAGTAGCTGCTGGCTAAGCCAGACCTGCAAGACATACGGTGTTTCCTTTATTTATTTGTTCAAATGCCAATTTCCTCATTAACTGAAACACTTAGAAATCCAAACCGCTTGAACGATCTAGACAAAATTTGGCACATGGCCATCATTTGACCCAACTTAGATGATGGGGTAGGTTTCAAACCAGTACACAGACAAACACAGACATCTGTCCTATTTATACAGGCTACTGTCCCTTTTATCCATGTATTAAGTCATTCAAGTAGCTGCTGGCTCAGCCAGACTTGCAAGATGTACAGTATTTCCTTTTTTTTTTTTATTCATTCAAATGTAATGCGTTCGTTTCTTCTTCGGTTTTACCTTCAGAATTCATTATAACGACTGCTTCATGACATCACGATGAATATTTCGTTATATAGTTGGTTTAAACGAGGTTTGGAATAATATTAGAAAGAGAAAAAACCTTTCGTCGAAAATCATACGTCTTCCTCATTCATGCATGCGCAGTAGCTGCTATCTCAACCCGACGTACAAGATGTATGTTGACAGTATTTCCTTTGTTTTGTTCGGTCAAATGCGAATTTCCTCAGTAATTCGATCGTTTCTTCTTCGTTTTTAGCTTCGGAATTGGTTATAGTAACTACTTTGTAATGTCACAATGGTGTATTTCGTTATAAAGTCAGTTTAAATGATATTTGGAATAATACTAATTATTGGGCGGTTTGACAACAATGCTTTGCTATATACCTAAAGCCAGGTTTTCACAATAAGGTTCACCTGTCAGTTCACCCACGACTGTTCGATGGATGAACGTCCACAAAAAAAAAAAGTAGAACTGTCAGTCAGACCGTCAACACAAACATAAACAGAAAAAACACAAACACTTAGATGATCACACACTATCAAAATCAAAATAAGTTTACCATTTCAATTTCAACTATATTTTAGCCTAATGATAACATTTCCATTTTTTCCTTGAGTTTTTGAAGTTTCGTACGGTAGAGAGTTAGCAGCACATTCATGTACACTGAAGCCACTACGAATTCGTGCAATTTGCTGAAGACAGATCCTTGCATGTTTCTCCTTCGATTTGTAGTGCAGTGCATTTCACGAAATCTATTGTTGCAAGGGACACAGACCTTCTCTCCCCCAGCACACACACAAACGCACAGACACACTTGAATACGAATTGTGGAAATCCAGTATCTTTTGTTTATTGTCTTTGTTCAGTGGAAATACTTTTCATTCTCTTCTGATAGAGGCATGTTACTTACCCCGCCTCCCCCCCCCCCTCGCTTCCATACTTCTCCATCTTTCCCTCACCCATCCTTCTTCACTTCTTCCCTCCCCGTCCCTTCCCTTCTTGTATTTCCGATTTGTGAGCATTTGATAATATTTTTTCCTCCCATTGCTGGCTGCTATCTACCACTTGCCGAGGCTCGCTGCTACCTCTCTTTTCTTCCACTAACGGGTACCCTAAGGATGCACAGACTTATATTTGCGTAGTAAATCAGTGAGTGAGAATATACATAAAGATCCTATGGTCATTGAAGTCCTAGTTTTGCTTTAATTTAACGCAATGTAGAAGAAATTTCATATAATAAAATAGAATCAAGTAATTTATAATGCAATTTACTTGATACAAACTCTAACACAACCAACCTCAATGGATTTGGCTGCTTGGGCCATATACCGAATAGGATGGAACTACATACGTTTTTCGACATTCGTAGTTCGTAAAGCAGCAAAATGAGAAAAATCTCTAGTGAGAGAAATAGATAACATAACGTTACCTTTCATCTGCAGCATTCACTTCCTGTCTCCGTTTTCCCCTGACCTTTTCGGTAGGCCTCGTTTGAAGAGGCATGGATATGGATATTCCTTCCTCCAACTAATGTCTAACCTGTTTACAGTTTTACCTCCTGTGTTTTCACCGTCCAACAAAGACCACCAGTAATCCATTACCAGTCTCACCTACCCTTGATGCTTATCCATCCATCAGCTTTTTGTTGCCTCTCGTTCAGCCTTTCTTCAGTTACTCCCATAACCATTTCATGATTAACGTTAACACTTCAACTCTTGGAATATTCATTAATGTTTCCACCATATTATATGGACACATTACAGTCTAAAAGTACTCCCTCCATCGATCCAAGATTAACTGGTGTTCATTTGAGATACCCATCTGTAAGGATCTTTCACATAATAATGCAATCGCTCATTTGCCTTTCTTCAAGCATCCTCCTCATTCCAGAACTCCAATGTGAGTCCCTTTCTCTTTGACCGCCCTGTCCTTCCTGCATTAATTTGCAAGATTTTGCTTTGTCTCCTTCATCTCCACATCAATTATTTTCCATAACTATACAGCAATTAGTCAATGCGTATAACTAAAAGAGGTTTTATTAATCATCAAAACACGAATTACTCCAAACAATGGGATCTGTTGATAGGTCCGAGTTCAGAGGTCCCACCAGGCCTTTCACACCTCATCACACTCACATGTCGCCTACTCTAAACCATCCAGCCATATATAAATAATTCACACTGAGTATTCCCAAAATACCAGCCACCATTTTTGCAGCAAAATTACCTAATTCAATTTCTTTTTCCATTTCTTTAAACCCCACAGAAACGGTTCAGGATCCAAAAACCTATTTTTACCTCTCAATCATTTCAATATTTGGTCAGACACTACCAGAATTTTCCCACCTGATACCCTTAACTTTAATCAAGCAATAATGGGATCAATAAACGTACCTTTAGCATTCCAGACGAGGCAAGCTGCGCCAAATACAATCATCCTTCGTTCTTCTCTATCTTGCGTTTACTTTCTATGCCTTTTTCAAAATTAGTACATCACTATAATTAATCCAACCTCAGCTTTCCTCTTACAGGTTTATTATCACTTCTCTGGTGGCAGCCAACCACAGTCGACTAACCATCCGTTGCAAAATTCACTGCGTGTTGCGGAAAAGCCGAATGAGATTTCCTGGAATCGGATCAACAGACCTTCTCCCCATGCAGGATCAAACTCGGATCTCTCGTTGATGGTATTGTCGACCACTGAACTAGTGAATATAGTGATCAGTCCACGGGGCCATGCGGACGGGGGATTAACTCAATAACCTTTTCCTACGGGAAACGGCTTCGGTCCCCCAGTCGGTCAGCTAAGCGCCTGGTCAACAAACAGACTACCCAAACTGTCAGCAAAAAGTAAAATACACAACATGGCAACCATTCTACCCGGCGCGCTACCATTTGAGTGCCGGGGGCTACGTTATTTTTTTTTTCTTTTTGTTTTTAGTTTCTGTATCTTATTCCATATATTTTAACCCATATAAGACTATTAACATATATATACGGCCGTTCCCTTTCACCATTGTCACGTATTCATACGTCTGATGTTTCCAGCCATGATACTAATAATAATTTACCCCTTAGATATAGGATTATGAACGTGATGACATTATTTTGGTAAATAACATTCTCTTAGAACCGGCACACCTGCATTGTTTCATATGCGGAAGTTCATTCGATGTATATCAAACCTTTCCTTTTTTGACTTTCTAGAATTTATAAATAATAGGTTGCAATAATTGGTCATTCGAATTATAGTTGTTATTAATCATCCGATTTTTATTTGACAGGCCATATAACGGTATAATATAATATATCATACTAGATTCTTGTTAAGAATTCTACATCATCCGCGATGCATGTCTGTTCTGTAAATAAAAAAATTATTAAATAAAAGTAAACTGTATGGAATGTCTAAGTCATCTATACTGTATATATATATATATATATATATATATATATATATATATATATATATATATATATATATATATATATATATATATATATATATATATATATATATATATATATATATTAAAATACAGAATGGATAGACAAGTATTACTAACGGTTTCTTACTTGACCTTACATCGTAACCAGGGAGATGTATTTGGACAGCAATTACATGATTACAAACGTCGCCACATTTGTAAATAACTTTCCTTTAGACCCCTTTACACGTGCTTTGTTTTACGCATACAAGTTTGTTGTTTCTATATCAAACGCTTTCCCCTGTAACGTTTAGAATACACACACACACACACACACACACACACACACACACACACACACACACACACATATATACATATATATATATATATATATATATATATATATATATATATATATATATATATATATATATATATATTTATAAGATATTTGAAGAGAAAAAGAAAGATAAGCATAAGAGGCAACTTCTAGGACTTACCTCTTATGCTTATCTCTCTTTCTCCTCTCTTCAAATATATATATATATATATATATATATATATATATATATATATATATATATATATATATATATATGTGTGTGTGTGTGTGTGTGTGTGTGTGTGTGTGTATTCTAAACGTTACAGGGAAAGCGTTTGATATAGAAACAACAAACTTGTATGCGTAAAACAAAGCACGTGTAAAGGGGTTTAAAGGAAAGTTATTTACAAATGTGGCGACGTTTGTAATCATATAATTGCTGTCCAAATACATCTCTCTGGTTACGATGTAAGATCAAATAAGAAACTATTAGTAATACTTGTCTATCCATTCTGTATTTTGATGTATGTATGTATATATATATATATATATATATATATATATATATATATATATATATATATATATATATATATATATATATATATTCATATATTCAAAACTTTAAAAGCATAAATAACAAACAACGGTCATGATTTAAGATGAAGTCACATAAATGGCACATGCTCTAAACATATAGCAAACTTATAAAATTATAAACAAATGTCAATAAACTATAATCAATTATTGAACACACTGGTCTGGATTATATCGAATTATAGTCCTTCCGCTCTTTTGCCTAAGGTCTTTAAAGCTACTGAAAAATGGATTGTTATTGTTTGGGTGTGAATATCAAGATCTCTTGGGGCCTACAAAAATGCCTTGGAAAGCATTAAACTCTTCATTACGGCAGAGACGAGGCTTGATGCCCGAATCAGCAGGGCTTCAAGATTTAGTCACCTGTACCATGCGTGAGGGCTAGATAGGCAGAGAATTTTTACTCGACCTAATCTATTCTCCTTTTGTTCGCTCGCGCCAAATCGCCTTTCTTCTACACGAAGGAAATCGATTCGGTTTCTTCAAAGGAACAGTTATAAAATATAAGATAAAATAAAAAAACTCAGTAGATAGTACACAAACACACACACATACACACACACATATATATATATATATATATATATATATATATATATATATATATATATATATGTGTGTGTGTGTGTGTGTGTGTGTATGTGTGTGTGTGTGTGTGTGTGTGTGTGTGTTTGCATACTTCTTTACTTATGTTTTGAATCTTTCTTCAAAATTCTGGATAAGTACACATAGTCAGGGTGTGGTTTCCATTTATTTTAAGTGCTACGGTCCGTTTCGCCTGTGTCTCAGGCTTCTCCAAGCAAAAACTAATACACAGAAACATCCAACGTTCTATTTATACCTCTAAGCTGACGGCAGTATAGGATTAGGTGAGTTGCTATAACTTTTATTTACAATGTTGAATTTACAAGGGGGTGGTTAATTATTTACCTGATATTTACATAATATGTTATTACACGATGTTACTACATTACTGTATTGGTTTTACATCCTATTTCTACATCTTATTCCTAATAAAATTATTGATTTCTTCGTTTGTAGTGTCTGGGCGTGAATCCGTTTGACGGTGAGCTTGACCCTGAATCCTGCTTCTCGGGCGGTTGGATGGCAAAGCTCTGTCCCCTTCTGCCTGAACGACATTAATCACCCCGCACATACCGATGAAATACACACTAAGATCAGCAACCGAATTCATAGACATCTTGAAAACTAAAAACACAACCAAGGAAATCACATCGAAACAACCAGTAGAGAAGGAAAGTCTTTCTTCAAGGAAGTTTCCAGTGCGAAAAGAATTTTCCATAGTGCTATTCCCAGTGACTGGAAATTTTCCTTGCTTGGCGAAATATACGGGAACCTCAGGCAGAAAAAGGACCAGCTTCAGTCCAAATTAAAGAAGTTGAAAACTCTGATCAAGGAAAATAATTGGAGAAAAAATGCAAAAAAAAAAAAAACTGTTGAGTGAGTTTATCAAGAAAAACTGCATTATCTATAGCGTCATCTATTAATACCTTTGAAGAATTCAGTAACCTTTGCCAACAAAAATATGACATAATAAAAGGGCTCATATAAGCAGCAATGAAATTTCCATATTAAATGAATTTCCCGGCACGTTATAGCAATGCCTTGGCTGAGTTAAAAAAGTATAAAACCATACATATAACTAAGGCTGATAAGTCCAACACCGTTGTAATTTGGATAAAGAATGTATATATATATCAAAATTGGAAGGACTGTCATATGACAATAATACTTACCTAAAACTAAACAAGAACCCCTCAGAAAAAGTAATAAAATCTTTCAATAGTAAATTCAAAAGAATCCTGAAAAACAACAAAGGTCTCATAAATCAGTTTTTTAACGAACGCACCTTCCTTGCCGTATGTATATGGGCTAGTAAAAACACGTAAAGAAAAACCCTATGACAACAACAATTAGTTCTGTTGGTTCCGTAACTTATAAGCTTTCAAAATAGCTAACAAAATTATTGTCAACATGGCTAGGAACTATTTCTGGTACCCATTTTATTAATTCTTTAGATTTGACTGACAAAATCAATGGCATTACTATCAATCCAGATTCACGGGTAATAAGTTTTGATGTATGTTCCCTATTCACTAAAATACCCTTTGACTCGGTACTGGAAACCTTAAAGATGAATTGCATAAACTTGATTTTCCACTAACAATTAGCCAGGTCATAGAATTAATAAGATTATGCATATGTGATTGTAAATTTATTTTCAACGGGGAATTTTTTAAACAGACATTTGGTATGGCAATGGGAAACCCACTTTCACCTGTTCTTCCAAATTTTTATATGAAATTTTTTGAACGCCTTTACATCCCAAGATTTTCCATTTTCCTGTAACATGGTACCGTTACGTTGCTGATATTTTAGGCATCATACCCAAAGATTTGGATGTAAACAATATATTGGCTCAATTAAAGGATCAAGTCCCTTCTATTAAATTTACACTCGAGTTGGAGAAAGATGAATGTTTTCCTTTATATTAAAAGGGAACCTTTTGATTGTAAATTTAGTATAATTTGACATAAGTACACTATTATTCAGGGCATCATATAAATATAAAAACTTTAGTTTTTTCATCAGTGTTTCTTCGAGCCTTGCGAATAGTCAGTCCTGAGTTTTTCTAAAGACCAAGAATTCAAAAACATCAGAAAAATAGGAAGAGATCTATGCTGTCCAACCCACATTTTGGATACTTGTTACAATAAAGCTATAAAGACCTACGAAAAATCAGGAATAAAAAAAAGAGGTGTCCTAAAACACCCCTTCTTTACCAAATTTTATTGGATTTGAAGCTGCAAACCCTTTTTTAAAATCATTTAAGACAAATGTATCCTTCACATGTAATAATATGAAAGACTTGCTTATAAAAATATCACCTGAAAAGATTGCAATATTGTATACAAAGTTCCTTGCATGGATTGTGATTTATTTTACTTAGGTCAGACAAGTAAAGAATTAAATACCAGGTTAAAACAACACAAATATTCAGTAAGAACAGGTCAGACTAATAATGCTCTATTTTTGCATCTAAGTGAAAAGTCCCACAGAATAAATTGGATGCAAAGCAATGTGATGTTACGAATAATGAAGCTATTTCCAGGAACTTACTGGTATCCGTTATGATTCATTTGATCTGGGAGAAGAACCTAAATTTAAGCCAAGGATTATTTTCTTTTGACCCTGTAATAAAACATATGTTCCAGGAGGATTTGCAAGACAAAATAAAGAGGATTACCAATAGGTAGATTTCGATGTTAATCTGTTGACCATTCTGTGACGACCTAGCTTTTTGTATTCCCTTAGGGTTTATACCCACCATATATATATATATATATATATATATATATATATATATATATATATATATATATATATATATATATATATATATATATATCAATTATTTCACTTTTCCTTTGTATATGTAACTTTGTTCTTATAATCACCACGTTTTTATATTTCATGATTTAAAATCAAATTGTTACTTTTCCTTTATATGTAACTTTGTTCTTATAATCACCATTTTTATATAGATTTAAAATCAAATATATATATAAATTTATATTATATATATATATATATATATATATATATATATATATATATATATATATATATATATATATATATAGATATATATATATATATATATATATATATATATATATATATATATATATATATATATATATATATATATATAAAGGAATGTTTGCATGTTTGTAAAATTAGATAACAGTGTAGGTTTCAAACCCATAACCTCTTCCCTTCCCCTTCCACCATCCCCCTTCTCTTTGTAACTTATGTGGTAACAGCTTGACAAATCTAGACAAAATTAGTCACATGGCCATCATTTGACCTAACTGAAACAATAGGGTAGGTTTCAAACCCATACCCCCTTCCCTTTGTAACCCATGTGGTAACTGATTGACCAATCTAGACAAAATTTGGCATGTAGCCATCATTTGACCCAGCTTAGGTAATAGGGTAGCTTTCAATCCTGTACCCCTTTCCCTTCCCCTCCCCATCCCCCTTCCCCCCTTCCCTCTGTAACTTATGTGGTAACTGATTGAACGATCTAGACAAAATTTGGCATGTGACCATCATTTTACCCAGTTTAGATAATAGGGTAGGTTTCAAACCTGTAACCCCTTCCCCTTCCCTTCGTAACTTGTGTGGTAACCACTTGACCGATCTGGACAAAATCTGGCTCGTGGCTATCATTTGACCCAACTTAGATGATAAGGTAGGTTTCAAATCCGTACCCCCTTCCCCTTCCCTTCCCTCTTACCCCTTCCCTTTGTAACTTATGTGGTAAATAAACTCTACAGGTTTATCAGACCTAATTTCATGTATTTGATACCACAGAAATATATTATTGAAAATGCTTTTATTTCCTGTGATTAATAATTCTATATCAAGGTTTGTGTTGAGGTTTAGTGGGGTATGTATTTAGGTTTAATGGGGGTGTGCGTTTAAGTTTAGTGGGGATGTGTTTAGGTTTAGCAGGGGTGTGTTCAGGTTTAGTGGGCTAAATGGGACAGTCACCACAGTAATATCTGGATACAATGGGCAGTCACCACAGTAATATCTGGATAAAAGGGACAGACAGCACAGTAATAGCTGTGGGACAGTCACCACAGTAATGTCTGGATAAAATAGACAGTCACCACAATAATACCTGGATAAAATGGACAGTCACTGCAGTAATACCTGGATAAAAGGGACAGTCAGCACAGTAATCCTTGGATAAAAGGGACAGGCAGTACAGTAATACCTTGATAAATGGGACAGTCAGACAGTAATACCACCTGGATAAAATGAACAGTCAGCACAGTAATACCTGGATAAATGGGGCAGCCACCACAGTAATAGCTGGATAAATGGGACAGTCACCACAGTAATACCACCTACATAAAAGGAACAGTCAGCACATGGTTTTCAAAATCTAGAAAGACTATTTAGGCTTTCTTTCATTAACTGTGGACAGAACAGCGCTTATGCATTCTCAAGTCCCAATACCTTTTCCATATGCATATATTCATGGGTGCAAAGAGTATCGTTACCTCTTATGAGAGTAAGGTTTCGTTCCTGCATGGTAAAGGGTATATCCATATTATCAGGATGTTACAGGCAGCCATAAGAGATGATTTCCCTAGGGCACCTTGGTTCCTCTCACCTTTGTGGCTCAGGCCCTTCCCAGGCCCACTTCCCCTAGCCTGGCAGGATACCTGCTTTCCTCTAGAGAAGAAGCTTCCAAGGAAGTCCTTCCCCCGACAAAGGTGCCCTTAAATGATGGTTTCCCTTAGGCACATCGCATCCCCTCACCTTGTGGTTCAGGTCCTCCTGGGGCCACTTCCCTAGCCTGACAGGATACCTGTCTCCCTCCAGGGAAGGAGCTTCTGAGGAGGTCCTTACCCTGACAAGGATGCCCTTAAGTGATGGTTTCCCTAGGGAGCCTTAGGTCCATTCACCATTGTGGTTTGTGTACTCCCCAGGCCCACTTCCTCATTCTAGTAGGAAGCCTGCCTCCTTCCAGGGAAGCAGCCTCTGAGGAGGTCCTTCCCTTGACAATGGTGCCTTTAAGGGATATTTTCCCTAGAGTGCCTTGTTCTCCTCACCCTTGTGATTCAGGTCCTCCCCAGGCCCGATTCCCCAGCCTGGCAGGAAACCTGACTCCTCCAGGGAAGCAGCCTTTGAGGAGGTTCTTCCCCTGACACAGGTGCCCGCAAGTGATAATCTCTCCAGGGCGCCTTGGGTCCCATAACCTTTGTAGTTCAGGTCCTCCCCAGGACCAATTCTCCAGCCTGGCAAGAAACCTGCCTCCCTCTAGGGAATCAGCCTCTGAGGAGGTCCCTCCCCTGACAAAGGTGCCCTTAAGAGATATTTTCCCTAGGATGTCTTAAGTCCTCTCACCCTTGTGGTTTAGGTCCTCCCCAGGCCCACATCCACAGCCTGGTAGGAAACATGCCTCCCTCCGAGGGACAGCCTCTCAGGTGGTCCTTCCCCTGAAAAAGGTGTTTTTGATGCGATGGTTTCCCAAGGGCATCCTGGTTCTCCTCATCCTTGTGCTTTAGGCCCACCCTAGGCTTGCTTCCCTAGCCTTGCAAGAAACCTGCCTCCCTGCAGGAAGCAGCATATTGCTAAGGAAAAAATTGATAGATCTTGATTCTGGATGGGATAAGGGTCGGCATTAGTTTCATAATTTTATAACAGTACAGTGTGTGTGTGTGTGTGTGTGTGTGTGAACACCTGGAAAAGGCATCCTTAATGAATGGTTTCCCAATGGTGCCTTGGTTCCCCTCTGCCCTAGCCTGCCAAAACTTGGCTCCATCCAGGGAAGCAGCCTCTGAGGAGGTCCTTCCCTTGACAAGGTGTCATCAAGGGATGGTTTCCCTATAGCACCTTGGGTCTCCTAACCCTTGAGGTTCAGGTCCTCCACAGTCCTGCTTTCCCAGCCTGGCAGGAAACCTGCCTCCCTCCAGTGAAGCATCCTATGAGGAGGTCCTTCTATTGACAAAGGTGCCCTTAAGGGATGGTTTCCATATAGCCCCTCAGGTCCCCTCACCCTTGTGTTTAGGTCTTCCCAATGCCTGCTTCCCCAGCCTGGCAGAAAGCCTGCTCCCTCCAAGGAAGCAGCCTCTTTGGAGGTCCTTCCCCTCACAAAGGTGCCCTTAAGGGATAGCCTCCCTAGGGTGCCTTGGGTCCCCTCACCTTTGTGGTTCAGGTACTCCCTAGGCCCACTTCCCAAGAATGGTAGGATACCTGCCTTCCTCCGTGGAAGCGGCTTTTAAGGAGGTCTTTCCCCTGACAAAAGTGCCCTTAAGTGATGGTTTCCCTGGGAAACCTTCTGTCCCCTCATCTTTGTGTTTCAGGTCTTCCCCAGGCCTGCTTCCCTAGCCTGGCAGGAAACTTGCTTCCCTCTATGGAAGGAGCCTCTTAAGAGAACCTTCCCTTGATAAAGATGCCCCTAAGTGATGATTTCCCTAGAGCACCTTGGGTCCCCTCACCCCTGAGGTTCATGTACTCTCCAGGCCCACTTCCCCAGTCTAGCAGGAAGTTTGTTTTCCTCCAGGGGAATCAGCCTCTGACGAGGTCCTTCCACTGACGAAGGTGCACTTAAGGGATGGTTTCCCTAGGGCGCCCTGGTTCTCCTCAAAATTGTGGTTCAGATCCTTGCCAGGCCTGATTCCCCAGTCTGGCAGGAAAAGTGATTCCCTATAGGGAAGCAGCCTCTAAGGAGGTTCTTCCCCTGACAAAGGTGACCTTAAGGGATGGTTTTCCTAGGGTGCCTTGGGCCCCCTCACTTTTGTGAATCAGTTCCTCACCAGACCTACTTCCCCTGCCTGGCAGTATACCTGCCTTCCTCCAGGGAAGCAGCTTCTGAGGAGGTCATTCCACTGACAAAGGTACCCTTAAGTGATGGTTTCCCTAGAGCACTGTGGGTCCCCTCAGACTTGTGGTTCAGGTCTTCCTCAGTCCTTCTTCCCTAGCGTGGCAGTAAACCTTCCTTCCTCCAGGGAGGCAGCATATGAGGAGGTCTTTCCCCTGATAAAGATGCTCTTAAGTGATGATTTCCCCAGGGCACCTTGGGTCCCCTCACCCTTGTGGTTCATGTACTCCTCAGGCCCACTTCCCCAGTCAAACAGGTAGTCTGCCTCCCTGCAGGGAAGCAGCCTCTGAAAAGGTCCTTCTGCTGACAAAGGTGCAGGGATGGTTTCCCCAGTCAGGGTGGCTTCGGTTCCCTCATTCTTGTAGTTAGGTCCTCCCCAGGCCCGCTTCCCCAGCCTGGCAAGAAACCTGCCTCCCTCTAAGGAAGCAGCCTCTGAGGAGGTCCTTTCTCTGAAAAAAGTGCCCTTACAGAATAGTTTCCCTTAGGCACCTTGGGTCACCTCACCCTTATGGTTCAGGTCTTCCACAGGCCTGATTCCCCAGCCTGACAGGAAACCTGCCTCCCTTCAGTGAAGCAGCCCCTGAGGATCTTTCCCTGACAAAGATGCACTTAAGCAATGGTTTCCCTAGGACACCCTGGGTTCTCTAATCCTTGTGGTTCAGGTCCTCCCCAGCCCTGCTTCCCCAGCCTGGCAGGAAACCTGCCTCACCCCGGGAAACAGCCTCTGCAGAGGTCTTTCCCCTGACAACAGTGCCCTTAAGGGATGGTTTCTCTCAGGAGTCTTGGGTCCCCTCACCCTTGTGGTTCAGTTCTCTGCAGCCTCACAGCCCCAGTCTGGCAAGATGCCTGCCTTCCTCCAGGGAAGCAGCCTCTGAGGAGTTCCTCCCCCCTAACAAAGGTGCCCTTCAGGGATGGTTTCCCTAGGCTACTTTGGGTCCCCTCACCCTTCTGATTCAGGACCTCCCCAGGCCTGCTTCCCCATTCTGGCAGGAAACCTGACTCCCTCCAGGGTACACGTTATTTTAAACTTACCCTAACATGTTTACTTACAAATACCTTGTGAACAGAGCCCTCAGCTCAGATAAATTGCCCCTTTTTCCTTGTTTTTTTTTTTTACGATTTCCTGCAGGGAAGCAGTTTCTGAGAGGTCCTTACTCAGACAAAGGTGCCCTTAAATGATGGTTTCCCTAGGGTGCCTTATGTCCCCTCACCCTTGTAGTTCATGTTTTCCCCATGCCTGCTTATCCAGCCTGGCAGAAAGCCTGCTTCCCTACAGGGAAACCATCCCTGAGGATCTTTCCCTGACCAAGGTGCCCTTAATGGATGGTTTCCTTAGGGTGCCTTAGGTCCCCTCACCCTTGAGGTTCAGGTCCTCCCCAGGCCCACTTCCCCAGCCTGGCAAGAAACCTGCTTTCCTCCAGGGAAGCAGTTTCTGACAAAGGTGACCTAAAGAGATGGTTATTCTAGGGCACCTTCGGTCCCCTCACCCTTGTAGTTCAGGTCCTACCCAGGCCTGCTACCCCAGCCTGGCAGGAAACCTGACTCCCTCTAGGGAAGCAACCTTTGAGGAGGTCATTCCCTGAAAAAGATGCCATTAAGGGATGGTTTCCCCTAGGGTGCCTTGGGTTCCCTCACCCTTGTGGTTCATGTACTCCCCAGTCGTGCTTCCCCAGTCTGGCAGGAAACCTGCCTCATTCCAGGGAAACAGCCTCTGAGGAGGTCCTTCCCTTAAAAAAGGACCCTTAAGGAATGGTTTCCCTTGGGTGCCTTGGTTCTCCTCACCCTTATGATTCATGTCCTCCCTGGCCTGATTCCCCAGCCTGGCAGGAAACCTGCCTCCCTCCAGGGAAACAGCCTCTGAGGAGGTCTTTCCCCTGAAAAAGGTGCCTTTAAGGATTGATTTCCCCTAGAGCATTCTTGGGACCCCTCACCCTTGTGTTCAGGTCCTACTCAGCCCCGCTTCTCTAGCCTGGCAGGAAACTTGACTCCCTCCAAGGATGTAGCCTCTGAGGAGATCCTTCCCTGACAAAGGTGTCCTTAAAGGATGGTTAACTTAGGGTGCCTTGGGTCCCCTCACCCTTGTGGTTCATGTACTCCCCAGGCCTACTTCCTCAGCTTTATAAGAAACCTGCCTCCCTCCAGGGAAGCTGCCTCTGAGGAGGTTCTTCCCTGACAAAGGTACCCTTCAGGGATGGTTTCTCTAGGATGCCTTGGTTCTCATTTCCCTTGTGGTTCAGATCCTCCCCAGGCTCGATTCCCCAGCCTAGGAGGAAACCTTCCTCCCTCCACTGAAGCAGCCTCTGAGGAGGTCCTTCACCTGATAAAGGTGCCCTTAAGGGATGGTTTCCCTAGTGCACCTTTGGTCTCCTTACCCTTGTGGTTCATATCCCCCACAAGGCCTGATTCCCCAACCTGGCAGGAAACCCGCCTCGCTCCAGGGAAAAAAACCTCTGAGGAGGTCCTTCCCCTGAAAAAGGTACTCTTAAAGGATGGTTTCCCTACTGCGCCTTGGGTCTCCTCACCCTTGTGGTTCAGGTCCTACTCAGGCCCACTTCTCCATCCCTGGCAGGAAACCTGATTCCCTCCAGGGAAATCAATTCTGAGGAGGTCCTGTCCTTGACAAAGGTACCCTTAAAGAACGGTTTCCTTAGGCCACCTTGGGTCTCCTCACCCTTGTGGTTCAGGTCCTCCCCAGCCCTGAATCTCCATCCTCGCAGCAAACTTGCCTCCCTCCAGGGAAGCATCCTCTGAGAGGTCCTTACCCTGATGAAAGTGCCCTTAAGGAATGGTTTTCCTAGTGTGCCTTGGTTCTCCTCACCTTTGTTGGTCAGATCCTCCCCAGGCCAGATTCCCAAGCCGAGCACGAAACCTGCCTTCCTCGAGGAAAGCAGCCTCTGAGAAGGTCCTTCCTCTGGTTCAGGTCCTCCCTAGGCACAAATCCCCAGCCTGGCCCAAAACCTGTCTTACTCCAGTGAGGCAGCCTCTTAGGAGGTCCTTCCCCTGACAAAGGTGCCCTTCAAGGATGGTTTACCTAGGGCTCCTTGGGTCTCCTCACCCTTGTGGTTTAGGTCCTCCCCAGGCCTGCTTCCCCAGCCTTGCAGGAAATTTACCTTCCTCTGGGGAAGCAGCCTCTGAAAGGTCCTCACCCTTGTGGTTTAGGTCCTCCCCAGGCCTGCTTCCCCAGCCTGGCAGGAAACTTACCTTCCTCTGGGGAAGCAGCCTCTGAGAGGTCTTTCCCCTGACAAAGGTGCCCTTAAAGGATGGTTTTCCTATGGCGCCTTGGTTCTCCTCACCTTTGTGGTTCAGGCCCTCCCCAGGCATGCTTCCCTAGCCTGACTGGAAACCTGACTCCCTCCAGGGAAGCATCCTCTGAGGAGGTCTTTCTCATGACAAAGGTGCCCTTAAAGGATGGTTTCCATAGGGTGCCTTGGGTCCCCTCACCTTTGAGGGTCAGGTCCTCCCCAGGCCCGCTTCCTCAGCCTGGACGGAAATCTGCCTTCCTTCAGGGAAGCAGCCTCTGAGGAGTTCCTTTCCCTGGCAAGAATTCCTTTATGGGATATTTTCTCTTGGGTGCCGTGGGACCTTCGTCGTTGCTGTTGCTTCCCTCTAATGTCGGTTCTCTCTTCTTGTTTCTATTTCATCCTGATTTGGAGAGAACTCGCATCCTGACTATGATAATACGGCAATTTTCCTTCACCCTGCTTTTCAAATATGACACATACCATCTCGGAAGGCTTCAAGACTTGCTGTCGAGACTGAAGTAGGAACTTTACTGAGCTACAGGGGTAGGTGCATGAACGACTAGCTTTTCTCTCTTGCTTCCAGTAGCTGCAGACCAAAGTGTTCAGAGACACTTGTAGGGAAAACATTGAAGATTTTGCATTATTTCAACACAACTTCAACCACTCCTTAGTTTTCCTTTCCTAACATACATTTAGCTGTTTTTGTGAACATCTTGTTCCTGGAGACTGAAGTTAGTGCTTAGCCTGTAAAGGTCAACCATGTCATATGATGTGTTGCAGAAGTCGTCCCACACAGGTTATCCACGTCATATGACATTCTTAAATTTTTAAATTTGCGCGCCTTCAGAGCGCATTGGATGGATATTGTTTATGTTGGATGGGTACTTGGCAAACCCCCAAAAATGCAACAGCGCCTGAGGCCAGCAGGGTTGCCAGATTGGGCTACAAATCGCAAATGGGGCTGCTTTTTAAACCTTTGGTGACCAAATTCCACAATCTGCTACTTGCGACTTTTTGGGCTACTTTTGATTTGACTTGGGCTCTTTTATTCGATTTGGCTACTTTCATTTATTATTTATCTTAATAATAATAATAATAATAATAATAATAATAATAATAATAATAATAATAATAATGCAATACAGTGCTCTTAGTGATCCCCCAATCCCATCCGATACCCCCACCCTATCCTTGACACCACCACCAAGAAGGGGAAGACGAGCTCGTCGTCCACTTCTATGAACTGCAAGGAGGAGGTGAGGTGTGGGTGGCTTGAGAGTTAGGGCTGGCCGTGTCAGAAACTGTGTAGTGTTATGGAGCCTTATCTTGATGAAAATCGTATTATTTGTCGATAATTGGCATACATCTCCGGCCCTCTTCCAGTATCTTTATTGCAGGAAGACAGGAGCCTATTGATTTTGTTTGTAAGACTCTAAAATGATACAAGGAACTTTTTTCTCACATGTTAGATACCACAATGTTGGATGCACAAATACCGTTTACGTTCAAGAACCATACAGAAATGTACACTGCCAGATTTCATAACTGAAGTGATACACCAGACGTTAGAAGATTATGCTGTTGAACGCCCCTCACCAGGTCGTCGCTCTGCTGCTGGAGATCCAACCCGACTTTCTGCACATCATTTCATTGGTACGATGCCGGTGCCACTAGGTGCCAAAAATCAGAGAATACATACAAATCATCAACCACAGCAGAGAGAAGACACTTGCTTCCACTGCCGTGAATGTGATATGCCACTATGTCTGGAACTATGTTTTGAAGAATATCACACACTCTTAGAAATTTGTAAAAAAGAAAATGTAGTTTGTAAGTTTTATTACTGAATAAAAGTAAAATAAATTTGTTTCTAATTTCAATTTTGTAAGAGAAATTTATATAATAAACTGTTCGTATTAGTGGAAAAAATGGTGTATTAGGGGTCCTATAAGGGGAGGTATGGAGAGTCAAAAAAAAGAGGAAAAAAAAGCGAAAATGCACAACAACACCACGAGGATTATGTCTCAGCAGCCAGCTGGGGGATACGCCTCTAATGCAAAACTTCCGGTTTTGGACCTTTAAATGTGGGTTGCCTTTTAAATGCTATTTTCTTTCTTTTGGGACCATTTGGCATTGATTAAGCCAAGAAAATCATTTTCAATTTTTCTAACCTGAGGGAGTAAACCTTGTTTACAAGTATGTAACCTCTTACAGGTTAACTGAGCTATAGCGTTAGGCACAAGCACGAATTGCGTTTCTCCCGCGCCTTCAGGAATTGAAGATGGACGGATTCCAAGACGGGACAAGACATCTGGATCCTTATGAGATTTCAACGATCTGTTGATCCAAATAGTATGTCCGGTGATCCAAAATCTTTCTTGTGCTACTTCTCGTAAAAATTCTTGAAAGTCTGTATTCCATGGTCCTCCTCTCCTCTTGATTCCTTTCTGTGCTTATCCCAAATGTGATAATATTAAAAATATATATATATATTGCCGCTCTATAAATCTCCTAAGGCTGGAACGTTGACTCCATACTGCATATAATGAGCATACAATTGTTCACTAAATTCATTTGTAAACTCTTTACCTTGTTTTTAATCAGATTTTTATTAAGCCACAACATCCTGTCTCTGAAAAGGATTTGAAGGATCTCCAATCTTGTTTCTGGAGATTTTTAAGTTTCTGCTTTACTGAGCTATCGCGTTAGGCCCATGTGCAAATGGCCTTTCTCTCGTCCTTCAAGGAGCTAGAGACCGAAGAATTCCAAAACGCTTTCAGGGAGAACTTTGAAGCTTTTAGATAATTTCAGCACCACATTTAAAGTCAAATATAATAAAAGTTTCATTTATAACAAAACGAAACCACAACAGCACTTGAAATAATATCTTCTTAAAGCATTATTGCCCCAGGATGAATACTATACTGAAAAACAAAGAACATTATTGTATGTTACCAAGAGAAAGGAATAATTATAAGAGATCAATATATATGAAATATTATTTCTTTCAAATGAACACAATATTCCTTGGAAGCTTGACTTTCAAGTCAATGGCGTCTTTGGGCTTATTCCATATGAATAGGGGTCATCTTCTGAATAATAATAATAATAATAATAATAATAATAATAATAATAATAATAATAATAATAATAATAATAAAGAGAAAAGTAGTATCATCGTATCCTCTCCTCCCATCTTCGGAATCTCAACTTAATGTATGTTGATAACTGTTCACTCTCTTCCTCTGTTACCCATTTATTCTTTTGAATATCTTAGTAATTTAGAAATACATACAGCCCCTTGCATGCTTACGTATTTCAGGGCGTAGAACTAAGCAGTGGCTTATCTGCAAGGTTCTAATTCTGCTTTATGAAGTTGGGTCTCCTCTCTAGATGTCACCTGTCCTTCTGAATTCGGTCGACTTATTCGTCCATTATGAGTATTACTCTAATATCTGGGGAGACGTCCCTTACACTTGCTTCTTTTGAGGGTGTCTACATCAAGTGTTAACTATTTATAGATAACTTTCAATATAGTTAACTCATTTTTTGTGACCATGCTGGATTTGGTAGGCATCCCAGGCTTGGTCACTTAATTATAAGAATGTAGTAGGTAAATCTACATTTAAAAAAAAAAATAGTAAAACAAAATCATGGGGCTTTTAAGTTTAATTATAGATTATGAATATTACAACTATATTTCATATTTCAGCTTGATTGTGCCTTCAAATGTCCGTTTTTTTCCAAGAAAAGTCTTACATGATTTCATTTATTATTTCTGCACTGTCTCTGGTCGTACGTTTCCTTTAAATTCTATCTTATTCTTTTCCCTTGTCAGTTGTCTGCTACTCAGCCAGAAGTTCATCGTCTATTCCTCCCTCATCTCCATAGGTTTAACACTGGAATTGTCTTTCCATTTCCATCCACTTTCAACTTCATTTCTTCATAAACTCTCCACTCAGGTCTTGGGATCTTCTTAGCCTAGGCAATGGGGTTGGCTGCAGAAATGGGTTGGTGGGGGGAGTGTTAGTTAGGGTGGGGTTGGCTGCCTGGTGTAGTTGGTGCAACAGTACACTCGGGTAACAGGATGGCCTCTCTCTCTCTCTCTCTCTCTCTCTCTCTCTCTCTCTCTCTCTCTCTCGTATTTTCTTACATTTTTTCTGAGGATGGTAAGAAGAAATTCTGGTTCTTTACCTTGTTGGTGGTTATTATTATTATTATATTATTATTATTATTATTAATCACACGTGTTTGTCATCATTTTTCCATGATATTATTTACCGACACCAATAATGTTTCTTACAGTTCAAAAAAAGTCAGAAATAGATGGATAGATAGATAGATAGACATATAGATAGAATATGTAATGAGTATTTTACGAATGTCTCTCTCTCTCCTCAGCCATACCTTACCTGGCTGCATCATAGTAATGCGACAGTTAGGTCACCTTACATGACCTCACAAGTCAGGTAAACCCCAAAACTAATCACCTGAATCGCCTGGATTCTTTTAATGTACATCACTACCCGACGATATGAAACATTAAAATATAAAATTCTTTTTATTTCCCCTATTTACATTTTATATTATCAATAGATCTTACATAAATTCGTAAGTGAAGCCATAACTGTAACTTTTATAAGACAATTCTTAATATACACGATAGAGAAACCCGTGTGTCTGGGAACATAACCTCTCTCTCTCTCTCTCTCTCTCTCTCTCTCTCTCTCTCTCTCTCTCTCTCTCTTGTCCTCAGTTCACATTCAGCTCTCGATGAAGGAGCGTCACTTCAGATGACTCACTTCAGCAAAGCTAAATCATCAAAACTCGTTTGTTCTCTTCCGCCAGGCAAACCGTCATATCAATCATGTTTTGCTGGTAGATTAATCGCATTTCAAAGGCAGTTTCATCTATGTTACAAACGCTCACAAATGAATAGGAACCGATAATCTTTGCATTATGCTTATATATTATTGTCTGTTCTTATAGCTTGCTATAAAATCAGTTATATATTCGTTGCGGGGAATATTATCGGTTTAAATTCTATTTATTATTGTCTTTCTTGATTTAGGCCACTGCCTAAAGGTGAGGATAACCGAGACAGGCATACTCACGAGGTTTGGAAAAATATGTCTAGCCCTGAGAAGAGGTGTTACCTGAAGGTACATTGATTGGCTTTCTCTCACCAGGTCATTTACTCTGTTTCAAAAGGCGCCATATATGTATGTGTGTGTGTATATATATATATATATATATATATATATATATATATATATATATATATATATATATATATGTGTGTGTGTGTGTGTGTGTGTGTGTGTGTGTGTGTGTGTATGTGTGTATGTATGCATGTATGCATGTATATTAACAAAGAGCAATGGTGGCCGTGTTCTCAGCAATAAGTTTCAAGTTGAAGGATGGGAATTCCTTGTGTGTCATATTAATAAGTTTTTTCCCTAAATTATCATCATAATGATAATTTCAGGAAAGAGCTAATTAATATGATGCACAAGGAATTACCAGCCCTTAACTTGAAACTTATTCCTAAGAACCCGGTCACCATTGGCTCTTTGTTCAGATAGCCTACAAAGACAAGCTTAGTTCGTTGTTTACATCCAACGTTGTGTACAAATATATTTGCCCAGATGTAACCCAGGGACCTATGTGGGATGCACAAAAAGACTAAAAGTGCGCTTGGACTCTCATAGAGGAGTAAGTTTGGGGACAGGGAGTAGGCTTTACAAGCCAGAATATAATCTAATATTCGAAATCATTCAAAGACCTGTAAAATGCACATAGATGCCAAAGATTTCCATTTTATAGGACACAGAACAAAATGAAAACGAACTACTATCCATTTCAGGGACCGCGAGTCATCGTTTTTCTTAAATATCTTTCAAACTAATTATTTGATCGAATGGTACTTTGAAACAGTGTACAAGACACCCCCCGCTAATTTTTGGTAATATAGTGCATTGTTTTAATCGTTTCAGTTAAGGCGTTTACTCTTGACTTCACATGGTGTTGCCAGGCATCCCCAAACTATGCATTCGAACGTCCTTTACCCCCATCCCGTCCTCCCTCTCCCTTCCCCTCCTCATCTCTCCCTCAACCCTCTTTCCTGTCCTGCCCATCTCCGGCCCCCTCTCCTGTCTAAGGGGGATAGCGGACGTTCGATTGCGTAGTTTAAGCCTGCTGACTCATGCGACTTTGCCTTTAAAAGTCAAGAGTAAACGCCATAACTAACGCCATTTGACAATGCACTATATTGCCAAAAATTAGCGGGAGGTGTCTTTAACACTGTGTCAAAGTACCATTTCGATCAAATAATTAGTTTGAAAGATATTTGAGAAAAAAAAAATGACGCGCGGTCTTGGAGTCCATGCTGATTCCCTCGTTAAACCCAAGCGACGGTGCTAGTGGACCGTAGGAGTCGGAAACTTGGTGGGAAAGGTAGGAGTCTATCAGCCTCCTTAAATATGTTTTTACGGAAATGTGAAGTATACTTATACTACTAAAAAGGAAAAATGAAGAACGGATAGCCATTGATTGAGTTTTTATTTCACCTTGATACATGGGAAACAATCACGGATTTAAGATACAATCGGAGGAAAATTTTTTTTTGTAAAAAGAAATCTACCTAAATCATAATTATACACTACAGTACATATTTTGAGTTTGCAGATGTATCTATACACACGAAAAACAGTACATCAGTTTACAAACGCCGAGATCACATGCGCACTCACATGTGAGTATGTCGTGTGTCATGTCTCAAATACACATGTAGCTAAATCGTGA
>NC_089794.1:48874541-48887041 GCF_040412425.1 Macrobrachium rosenbergii | reverse complement strand
CATGGTAGCTTAGATCTACAGCACTCCCACCAAAACCTTGACCCCGACCCATTCCACGATAAACATCGCGCACCGGAGTTTCGTTATCGTTTTCACGATAGGTGTCCTCGAACGCTACCCGTAGGGTACTTCCACCGCTACTATATGGATCAACACTACGATAATTGCCATAAGGCTCACTTCCATGGCCTCCACCACCGCTGCTGTCTCCAACATTTCGATAGCTATCATTGCTCCCTCCAACACGAAGAATTCCTCCTCCCCTGTAGGTGTCTGGACCCCTGCTCAGCTTTCTTGGCAGGGTCTCTGAATATCTGGTGTTGAAGTGATAGGAATTGTTGCTGTTCTGACTGCTTTCATTGGCGCTAGTGGAAGGGGCATGCTGATGGAGGGCACTGGAGGAGGAGGAGGAAGACGCCCGGTGGGAGCGCGGTAGCGTTGCCGAAGAAGAAGCAGATGGGAAGTGTGATGGGAAGGAAGTCTTTCCTAAGCTATCATAGTATCCTGCAGATCCATTGGCTAGATGCTGCGAGTTACCATGTCGTCCTAGTAAGGCATCTGAAAGAGAATGGAAATTAAGAAAGTAACCATTATTTAATTCTCCCCATAAACAGAGAACAAACAAAATTCATTGTGCTGAAAACATTCGTCACCAATATTCATAGCAAGTTAATTAAGGAAGCCAAAGGAAGAGAAGACCGCACCACCTCTTGCATGGTCAGTCCGGGTGAAAAATGCCTGAAGATGTATGTCACTGTAAATCTGATTCTTTATCCAAATGACACTGGTATCGAATTCATTTAGCAAGATAAGCAGGGAACTATATTTGATGGATAGCTACCAATAGGTGACTTTAAGCTATGAGGTTCTTAACTGAAGTGACATGCTACGGTCAATGGTCTCTACCAAGTAAACAGCTCAGTTGCTTTTGGACACTGAGACATAATCTTTTAAACTTCGTAGGGTCTTCACTGAGTTCTGAAATTAAATATGCTGACTTTTCAGAAACAACAATTACGAACGGTCGTAAAGTAAACAGCAAGATTTATATACCAATAAGGAAGCTGGAGATATTTATAAATTAATAGTATCTAACAGGCTGGGTACATGGAAGATGTTTACGATATGTATTAGATTTTCATCCATGGAGAAAGTCCTAAACAAGACCATGAGACCATTGTATGAAGTAAAAAATATAATTCATCACATTATTATAAACCAGTAAAAACAACACCAATTATATCTTCCAATGAGTGTCCAAGCCCCGGGTGTTTTTAAAAAAATACTGCATTTTTTGTATTGGCTTTACAAGTATATTTCCCTAACAAATTCAGTTTCCAAGTGCCTTAAAAGATGTAAGTGTTGGACCTGAAGAGAGCCAAATCTAGTCTGACTAAACAGGTCACACCAAAGAAGATCTGAAACATTAGGAACCATAAATCTACTGTGAATTGTGCTTTCCAAAACTGAAGAATACTGTTATGCTGATATTTGTGGCAGCTGGGCTAATCAAATGTCACATTAGATGTTCTTAATTCTTGGACTATTCATAGCTCCAGCACTGTAGCCTTCCACAGTATAAGTTCCTCGTTGGACGAGTCGGTAGAGTTCTCAGCTAGCACTCTGCTAGGCCCGAGTTCGAGTCTCCGGCCGGCCAATGAAGAATTAGAGGAATTTATTTCTGGTGACAGAAATTCATTTCTCGGTATAATGACGTTCGGATTCCACAATAAACTGTAGGTCCCGCTGCTAGGTAACCAGTTAGTTCTTAGCCACGTAAAATAAATCTAATCCTTCGGGCCAGCTCTAGGAGAGCTGTTAATCAGCTCAGTGGTCTGGTTAAACTAAGGTATACTTAACTTATTTCCACAGTATAATATGCCACTTTTCTTACTTGGGGCTACAGATAAGCATGCTTTTCATTATTTTGATGTTTACTGTACCCAGTTATTATCGGTAGACTATTAAGGACAGTCTAATTGGGGAGCAAAAGTTACTGTCTCCTTCCGAACTTAAACTTCTTACTTCTCCATGTTTCCTGATTTTATTACCATTACATTTTCCAATGCAGCCACACTGCTCTTAAACTTGATCTCATCATCCCTGAGCGCTTCTGTCTTGGCATGATGTGCCGACTCCACGTGTCGATTAGTTTACGTCAAGAGTTTATAGTCAACTGTAATCACAAATTTATGGTCAACTATAAGTTTGCTATTATGTATTGTAGTTCATTTTATATTTATTCGCCTCTTCTTAGATATTTCATTTTCTACTTTATTGAAGAAATGTAAGCTGCTCTAATCTACTCACGTATTCAAGGCTTTAGCCCAGATTTTATCTGCTACCGTCATACTTACAAGTGCCACCTGGGTTTCTTATCTATATCTCTTGTTTCTGTTGAAAAAGTCTAAAAGTTTGTTGTATCTGTATATACTGTATATGGCAGCCATCTTAAAAAGAGACAACTTAAAAAGACTACTGGCAATTGACTCAGTGGTCACTTTTAGCTAACTTGTACTAATTTTCCTTTTTATCTTCCTTCAGTTTCTTTTTCTATTCATCCAGCTCCTCATGTCCGCCATAATGTTCCTAGGTTTGGTCTTAATATCCTCAATGTTGCCTATACCCAGGTAAAACTGTATCATCTAGCAAAAACTTATATATACTGCTTCATGATTTACCATCTTCATCATCATCATCACCATCCTCATTATGATCATCACCTCCAACGCTAAGTGACGCTAAGGACCTCATGTTTTGCCATAATAATTCGATAAAGGACACGACAAATAATTTATGTCATAGGTCACTCCTAGCAGTAATCTTCTTGGGTATTTGATGCAGATTTCCTGTTTTCGAAATATACTTTGAAAGGTCTCCCGATGAAGTAGCTCTTACACCATTTCAGTGCATATCTTTAAAGCCTGTTCACTTTGTCTTTCATCATAAACTCGGGTGCTATTGTATCAGACGCTGCTGTAAGGTCTAATAGTATGAACATTTAACATCTATACATTTCAATTCATATAGCATGGAGCCCATACTGTTTTATTAGGCTGGTTTCCTCTAAAATGGACTGATTTTCTGGCAAGATTTGTACCTTTTAAGATATTAAACAAGCTCGATTCGATTATGAAGATGACTTATCTCCTTCATTATTTAAAGCTAGTTTTACACATACAAATTTCTCACGACCCGGAAAACAGTGCTATCCTAGGCCCTTGTAGATTTCGTTCAGTCTTGCAATGGCCAAAGGGACTATCAAACTTATAATGCAATTGCGTACAAAAATACTGAAAAGGAAAACGAGAGCAAACAAACGAATAAGGAATATGATTCTAAGTGGAACGCAGCAGTGCGATCGCAAACGGAATCACATAAAATGCTAGTTGTAATTTCGGCATTGTGCTCTTGAAAACTGAAAGGTGAGACTAGGGAAAATAAAAAAAAAAATTATAAAATCTTACCTTTAGAGGAGGTGACGTCAACGGAGGACGCCTCGCCTTCGTCCATGTCATCCAGGGAGTCTTTGGTTCCGTTCTCTACCACCACTACCACTTTTTTCTTTTGTTTAACCTTAGGGACGTCCACCTCCTCCTTGGTGGGACACGGCTTTAAGTCGGGGTCTTCTGACCGAAGAGGCTCCAGGGGGAGATTGGTGGGGTTAGGATTTGCGGCAGAAGACTGACTGGAGGAGGCGTTGTTAACGAGGTTGTTTTTGCGCCAACGAGTGACTGACACCAGGATGACAATAAGAGTAAGGAACACACCCACAATGCTCAGGAAGATGATGATCAGCGGAGAATAGAGCAAGGACTTGTTTTCTCCTGCAAAAGAGAAACTGGCTTGTAATTCGACAGAAATTTTATGTGAGAACAAGACGAGCAGGAGCAATAAAAGGGATATCAATTACCAAATAAAATCATTTTTACATAAATAAAATGGCTCTTTTATATTGCAATGTGACTACAATAGAAAATTTCTTAGAGCACGCACGCGCGCATACACACACACACACACACACACACACACACACACTCTGTACTGTTATAGAATTATGAAACTAATGCCGACCCTTATCCCATCCAGAATCAAGATCTATCAAATTTTTTCCTTAGCAATATTTCAGTACAACTCTTTCGCTTTCACAATCGGTGTCTGCACTTTCAGTAACAGTGTGTCTTACTCGTTTTGCAGCGTCGTTATCTCTACTTTACAGGATCGCAGTGATGTCACAGTGCCTAGTTCGAGACGTCTATCAGTAATCTTTTCTACATAATGGAAACCGTGTGCCTTGCAGTATTATGAATGCTGATTCTCAGGAGTTTCATTGAAACGGTAACGCGACTTAGAATTTTCACTTTCATCAACTGTTATTCGTGCTTGTTATATTTATTTCTGAATGATTTTCTTCTTCTTATTTATTTAATTTATTTTGTGAATTATCCTGTAACTTCCCTCTCTCTCTCTCTCTCTCTCTCTCGCATAGCAAAAGTAGCCGTTATAGAATACGCTGGCCATAAGCCAGTACGGCCTCTGGGACTGTTAATTCCGTCCATGGCTTGTTTCATATGAATATAAACTCATGTTGAAAAATAATAACATATTTTGTAACTGATACAGCTGTCATTCTCTTTGCAATGAATTTTCTCTTGATCAACCGACTGTAATTTCTATCTCAGAGGAGTACCTGTGGATGTCACCTATAAACTAATGCCCATTCCGATTTCAGGAGATGAAATTTCTCCTATTAGAAGAAATTAATTCAGTGAAGTTTACATTCACGAGATCGACTTGTATCTTCTTAATATGGAACGCATACTTTCATAAAAATTGAACTTCCCACGAAGCGAGTTGGTTCCTTCAGTCTTTGTCTTTTATTTTACCTTCCCCCCCGCCTCACATTCACAACACTAAACTCTAGATTTAAAGACATAATATTTAGAGAGTAATATCTTTTTTTTCTTAATTAATTACATTAAATCATAATATAATATTATCAGCCAATTTAGGTACTGTCGGCTGCTTCAAATGCATCTTACATAATGGTTTGATTGATGCCAAATTTTTGTTAGTTTTAAGAATTTAGGATACATCATGTCACCATAGTCTACTTTTAGGGACAACGGTTAAGTGGTATTAGATGATATGGCTTAATTTGAAAATGGGTCCCAAAAACACTAGATAATACAGAATTATGAAATCAACCTTACTATTTCGCTCCCGATTAAACTTAATGACCTGGGATTAACACCTACCAGTTACATCTCCTGCCTAAGAAAAGCTCTCCTTAGCTTTCGGAAGTTTCGATAGACATGCAAAGATTTCAGAAGGCTGACTTTGTTAAGGTATCAACGTATTGTCGTCTTTATTGCACTGAAAACTGACCCCCATCCCCGCATGCAGAAAAGGAAAGACTTTCTAACTTGGGGCCAATAAGAAACGACAAAACAAAATACCGACGCGTGCTGCTGCCCTCATGAAATTGCACTGTACAGGGGTGACTGAAAAGTACACAATGGGGGAATGAGACAGAAGCAAAGGCTTTTAGTGCTGACCCAAAGGAACTCGTTGTGGGGTGACTGAAGTGAATGTATATTTTTTCAACATAAGCCATCTTCTGTCACGGGATGGCCACATAGGAAAAACAAAAGACAAAAGCGGCTGCTGTATTTATACGCTAACTGCTGAATCAAGGATGTAACCACATAGGCAGGAACCTTCCATAAATTTAGAAACTGTGTATATCTACACAGGAGGATCATCATCATTATCTCACGTCCTGGATATTAGGGTTCTTCCAATACGATGTGTACCCAAAGCTTTCTACGTCTTCCTCTCCTCATTCCACGTGTGCTTTCCATAATGCAGTCTTTCTTGTCAGTGAGCTCTAATCTTCATTTGGTTCCTCATGCCCATTTCAGTTCAAAAACTTTCACCACATCTCGTGACATACGCTTATCATTTTAATTACGTCTGCAATGCTCTCCGTCATTCTCACTATTTCAATCCTATTATCATTTATTACACAGAAAATTTCATTTTTTCTCTTTTATTCGTCTTTAATATCCATAATTGACCTTCGTACTTTGTAAAAAAAAAAAAAAAACACACACACACATAAATGGCGAGAGGTTGACACCTCAACCTCCATGAAGCATGAGTAGGCTACGTGCAAGATAGGGGTAGATGGTGGAGTGAGTGTAGGGGTCCCACAAGCTATTGACGAACCTTCCGTGTGTGGAGCAGCTTTTGCTGTGGCAGTTTTTGAGGAGTACGTGGTATAGTCCTTTCTTTATCCTGAGACCACTCACTCATAAGAGAAACAGCTCTCTCTCTCTCTCTCTCTCTCTCTCTCTCTCTCTCTCTCTCTCTCTCTCTATATATAATATATATATATATATATATATATATATATATATATATATATATATATATATATATATATATATATATATATATATATATATATATATATATATATATATATATATATATATATATATATATATATATATATATATGTGTGTGTGTGTGTGTGTGTGTGTGTGTCTGTTTGTCTTTCTGTATGCATGTATATCAATACGTATTTTTGTATTTATGTATATATCCTTCCATGCGTATAAGTAATACCATAATCGAGAAGTAGAATAATAAAGCAGAAATATGTACTGTATGTAAGAAGAAGATGGGTCAAAACACTGCAAAAGTTGAAGAAAACAAAAGAAATTTTCTTTCACCGTAAAGAGAAAAAATCTAATAATAACGACATTTTACAATTGTCGTAATTTCGTGGAGCTTTGTTGTGAATGTTTCCCCAAAAAACAGATAAACATTTTACGCTTAAAAACTCATAGCTAGAAAAATAAAGATAGCAGTTCAATTACAAGGCATAAGTTTTTCATCCCTTAAAAAAAAAATTCCTGCAGTCATCCCACTGTTATGTAAGTCTTCCTGCTTAGGAAATGGAAAAACTTTTCGTATGTTTCTTCTTTTCAAGAACTAATATTTTTTCTGTCGTAAGAAATTTTTTCCAAGAAAAACAATGTGTATCACAATTCGGTTGCATTACATTTCTGCGGCTTTAAAAGCAAATTCTTTGAAAAGGGCCAAGACTGCTAATGATCACACTCGCATTCTCTCACTATATTTTCAGCCCTTACGGCTACGCTCTCTTATTCCGTGTGGTTTCTGTCGTATTTTATCGTTTATTTCCCCTCTCTGATTACACCATTTCTAAGATAGTGTCATCTCTTTCTTCGTTTGTGGAGTAATGTGTCACATTCCTTCATTTTCGAAAGTTGTGTCAGTCGCTATCCTCCGGTGAACACACACTCTTGTGCAACGAGTAATTTCGTGTGACACTCACTCGTGCTCTCATCCTCGGTGGAGAGGTGCTAGCACCAGCCTCACGAACCTGGTTTATTTCCCTTTTTATGTTCAGGATGAAGAGGTCCTTTGCAACGCATACATAACACGCCTGTTTGCACTAAATAGCGGCGAATTTTTAGATAGAAAGACTGTTTTGCCCAACATTTCGAACGTTGGTACCTTGTTCTGTACGTCGTGTATTGCGAGTCCCCGTCGGTTTTTAAGGCATTTCTTACGTGGATATTTTCCTGGTACCAGTTATCCAAATTTCTCTCTAAAATTAATGTAAAGAAGAATTCTACTCTCATCAAGAGGAAAAAAAGATAGAAGGTAAAATCTTTAGCCTAAGATACAAATCCGTTCCAAAAGAATTGTAAACGATTTATTTAGAAATTTGTTTCTTTATAGTATAACCGCAGAATGAAAACACAAATTTTGGTAGATTTCATGAACTGAAAACAACAGAAAGGTGTTTATTTAGGTAAAAATACGTTTATAACAGGTTACTTTGTATTTTACAGTTTATTCTCCTATTTTCGGTAGAGTATATTCCTCCTATTTTCGTTTTCATGATATTTTTCATTTGAGTCCAACGTATTTTTGTATACTTAATGTAAATGCCTGCCTACCAAAGCACCATAGTTTGTAATTAAAAAGATGATTACAAGAACAATATCGAGTTGTCAGTTGTAAAGGCAGCAGACAAGTATCCAAGCATATGCAGAAGAGAGAGAGAGAGAGAGAGAGAGAGAGAGAGAGAGAGAGAGAGAGAGAGAGAGAGAGAGAGAGAGAGAGAGAGAGTCCAAAGTCTTCCTTTCCTGCTTCGCATTGGATCCTACTTCTTTGAATACACGTATCTTATCAGAGAATGATAACAAACGTTGGCGCATTCTTTTTATCTCTTCATCTTCCTCTTTGTTTAGGAGTTTTGTGACCTCTTCCCCCTTTCCCGTTTTGTCATCGCCCCTCGGCTGTTTGTCCTTCGCGTCAACACACTCCATTCTGCATCCCCCGACACGTGTTTGCTCTGGCGATGAAGGTGGGTGTGTTTGTATTCGTGTGTGTGTGTCAAGAAATGTTTATGGAAGAACACCATGTTTAAAAAATTAAATTACATATAAGCTTCCTTGAATTTCTTTCTGTTTTTTTTCGCAGTTGTATTTATTTATTAAGTTTACTTTGCTTCTTTGTACGGTTTCTTGTTTGATTGTTATTATTAAAATGTTTAATAAGACCAAGAGTCTTTCTTTTAATCGTTCGTTATAACAGGAATAACAAGTATAATTATTATTATTATTATTATTATTATTATTATTATTATTATTATTAGAGAGTTGGTAGAGTAGAAGTATTTTTGGAGGCTAGTAATGATTTTTCCACAAGCATTTATTTGACCTTGACTCAAGTTTCAAGGGCACAGGTCAGTTTAAAGCTGAAATCATACCATTTTTTCAAGATACGAGAAACCATGACGGTTCGACGTCTCTATCATTGTGTATTTTTCTATCTCTGGTTATTTTTTTTTTTCAAGATCACAGGTCCATTTAAATGGCATGTCACTGAAAACTGGCTCGGTGTTTTCAATATTAGCAATTATTTTTCTTGAATATTTCAAACCTTGTTTTCAAGGACAAAGGTCGATTTAAATTTCATTTTTTTCTCCGTATTTGATGAAATTTAGCAGACAGATATTGTGGTTACTTTATTTTGACCTTCTTTTCTGGGTCACAAGCCAACTTAAAAGCCAAAAGTTTCTCTTTGTTTATGAAACTAGGTAGTGAAGTACATTTCTGGAAAGAGAATATCCTCCTAAAACGTCTTTTCTTCTTGACCAATTTTCAGCGTCACAGGTCAATTCAAGACTCAAAAATTTAATCTTTATCTCATTTTGATGAAACATAAAAAGTAGACACTATATCTTGGGGACAGTCAAGTTTATTTCTAAAATAACTTGGACCTTGCTCTACATCTCAAAGTCATGGGGGCATTGTTAATTCTCAAATTTTATTTTTCTCTATTTTTGATACAAATTGGTAGGCAAGTGTGTAGGGGTTGGCTACTACTTTCCCTCAAAATATTTGACCGTGACCTATTTTCGAGTTCTTACGCCAGCTTGCAGGCCAAAAGTTTAGCCTTTTTTTCTCTAAATCTCAGATAATTAGACTCTGATAGTTGAGTCCTCTACAATCCCCTAAAATCATCTCTATTATAATTTTTAACACAAATTTTATTTTTATCTATGATTTTAAAGATTTCTTAGTATCAATCATATGTTATAATAATGCCTTCAAGCAGGACAAAATTATGTAATGTCAAGACATATACTCCTGAATCTGGTAACTATTTGTCTATATCGAAAGGTATTGTTTTTGGAAATATCGTTATTATTATTCTTTGTTTCTTCCGTTGTCTCTCTATTATTGATGAAACTTGGTAGGCACGTACTTCGGGGCCTGTTAAAATATTTTGAACCGTAAAACAACAGATGAAGCCGAGAAACCTTTCAAATTATTTGAAATGCCAAATAACGCTGCAACAGATAATTCCTCTAACGCAAAATTGTTAATCTATAACAGTAAAGCAGGATGAATTTAATATAAAAAGTGCAACAAATGTAAGGACCAATCATCCAGCAGAATACTACCTGGAGAATTTCAAATAACCGAGACAGTGTTAGAAAAAAATTCATGATCAAGGAATGGGCAAAAACAGGGAAGAATTTCAAACAAGAAATGACAACTCAACTTAGCTTTTGTATTTCACATTTTGCACCGGCAATTAAAGCGCACGATTCCTTCATGTATTCTCGGTTAACATAGTCTTATAGGGAAATACGACCACTGCACGCAACCAACGCTCATATGTTTATTCAGTGAGCCAATTATCTGATCGTCCTCCCGTACCTTGCATGCACCAAGCCAATGATCGATTTTACTGTACTCTCGTACCTCCTTAATGGCCAAAGTAAAGTTTTAACCCTCGCAGGTGCAGAGGCGAAAAAATATGTGCAAAAAATTGACATAAAATGCAAATACCAGTGAAACAAAAGTCTGAACTGAGACCTGGTGTGCTTAAATTGTCGTCATCTTTTTCTTCCTATTATTATTGTTATGGAACGAAGAATTCCTGTGGAGCATGAATGGATGGCTATTGACTTCCAAAGCAAGTGTCCAAAAAAATAGAATGCTCATAATTAAAAAAATGAAAAACAGAAAACAAAGAAACAAAACCAATAAATAAAGGTACATTAAAAAAAGAATATCTGCAAATAAAACAGCATAATGAGGCAAAAATGTATGACACTTTGAACCATTTATTGAAGATCCACTTAAATTACCTAACCATCGGCACCATTAAAAGGAATGAGGCTTCTTGTCCTGTGTAGTGGAACAACAAAGCCCCCCAACAGAGCATGGAAGTTTATGTTAAGCAAAACGAGTGGTATATTGCTGGTACCTTCAGGGCCAGGCATTACAGATGCCAACGAAAAGTCCCTGTTGGTACAGAGCTTGAGGATATGATTGAATTAGATGTATTCTGTCGGTGGTCTAAATCGTAATTGTTACTGTTCGAAAAACAAAGACGCTGCAGTTACCAGAAATATTACTTAAACGACAAAGGTCCCGGGAAATTGCTGACATCCAGACAGGATACCAGCATCCTAATAGTGTAGAATGAAGTTATAAACTATGTAGTATTAACTATATCATTTCTAGATGACGACAACATTACGACTAATGCCATTTTTTTACTGAAGGCAATGCTTATTTTCAATTTGCTGTATTTATGTTTTTAGGTTTATTTGTGTGACGGGTAATTAGCGGAATTACGTAAAAAGTTATGGGAAGATCGTTATGAAAATTTGACCACTAGTAAGCCTAGTGGCTGGCAAAAAGCGATTTGCTTTTGGTAGAGATCCCAGTCTGAATTATGGCCTTTAGAAGGATCAGCTGCTAAACCTCAACGAAGTTCTGAGGTCAACGAACGAAAATCATGAGTGGGAGAGTAGCGCCAGATTTATTGTATAACCAAATTTCTTTGTAATTGAGACACGGGTCAAAATGCCTACACCACTGTCCGATTCATTTCGGATCTCCTCTATGCATATTTCACACTAACTCTGGTGCAACCAACGCGCAATCCCACCCTCTTCTTCCACCTAGCTTAACTCCTGGTCGGGTCGTTGTTATTAATGAACCTGAACAACTCATTTCATGACGTTTTAGCAAATGTTTTACGGACAGATGCTCTTCCTAATTCCAACCCTCCGTATTTACCCGGCCTTAGGAACATTTTTTTTAATACAATTCCAACTGCATCTCATCAAAATAGCGACCTAGATTTTTCTATTATCGAAGTTTCTATACAGCCAGACCGATAAAAGACCTCCCTCACTGATAAGCAAGTTCTGGAGTTTTGATGGTGGGCTTTGTGACGCTAAACCAGAAATATCAATCGTGTATTTCATCTGGATATGGGAGTATTCTGTAAAATCTGAATGTTTTTATATGCAAAATTTCCCTTCGTCAAAAGCATCCTCTCTCTCTCTCATTTACGAAAGCGATTAGTTTTATTTTTAAGACAGGGCACCCATCACCTCTTTCTCGACGAAAGAACAAAAGAGAGAGAGAGGAAGGGAGAGAGAGGAAAAAAAAAAACAACGAAAACGTCATTCAAGACTATTGTAACCCGCATAATAGAGGCGTCTTCTTTAGAGCCAAGGGTATTGATAACCTTAGATTCAGGAAAAGCGGAAGAGACTGAAGATCCTTAAGAAGAAGAAGAAGTAGAAGAAGGAGGAGAAGAAGAAGAAGAAGAAGAAGACGAAGAAAAGGAGCCACTGGAGTGGTACTATTGATTTCAAGTCAAACGAGTCTTCGCAAAGAAAAGGCTAATCTTTTAATGTTACAAAATGAGGTGTCTCTGACGAGGAAGGAAGAAGAAATAAAGCTTTTATGGAAATGCGTCATACTCGTGGAGTGGTTCTGTTGCAGCACAAAAAAAAAGTAACGTACAAGATATAAGTGTCATGATATAAGAAAAAATACTTAGAATTCAAGATATGACTTTTTATTGCTTAAACTATTCTTAGTAGATTTAAGATCTCTTCAAAATAAGACACGTGGCTT
>NC_089794.1:48867041-48869541 GCF_040412425.1 Macrobrachium rosenbergii | reverse complement strand
TGCAGAGAACTGGGACGAAAATCAAGAGGAAGTCCAAGGAGAATATGTGAAGAACTTGAGGAAAAGGTTAAGAGAAATTAGAAAATTTTCTTTAGAAAATTTGAAGATAATCCAAAACAAAATGAAAAGGAAGTATGATGCTAAGACTAAGCTAAGAATTTTTGGTGTTGGACAGCCAGTTCTAGTGTTTTTACCAGTGAAAAGATTTCCCCCTACAAATAAATTCCAAGGTCCTTATAAAATAACAGAAAAGTTAACTGATCGAACTTATGTGACTGAAACACCAGGGAGAAGGAAACGACAGAGGAAGATACATGTAAATCTTTTGAAACCCTACTTCTCAGAGACTAGAACTGAGATACTGTCTATAACCCAAACAACTTCCTCGACAGAGGACAATGATGGCTACGAATTGGGAACTGAAAACAAGATGAACAATTATTCAATATTAGAAAATTTGGAAAACAAACTAAAACATCTGAGTGTTGAACAAAGCAAAGAATTAAGTGAGATGATTCAAAATTTCCCTGAGATTTTTACGGACATACCTAAGTGTACAGACTTGACAAAGCATGAGATAAATGGCTTGGCATCTTCTAAGTCATTCAAGGAAAGAGCTTACCCTGTATCACCTTTTCATTGAGATGTTTTGAAAAAGGAAGTCAAATATTTATTGCAGCAAGGATTGGCAGAACCTAGTTCAAGTCATTACAGTTCTTGTGTGCTAGTGAAGATGTTTAGGATGTGTACTGAGTATAGGCAACTGAATTCCATCAGTTTAGCTGATAATTATCCCTTACCTCTTATTGATCAATTACTTGATAATATTGGGTAAGCCAAGGCTGTTTCTAAAGTAGTGAAGGCAATACAAAGATTTGTGGATGTGCCTAGGTTTTGTTGCCTATCCTGTTCAAATTTTTCAGCCACAGTAGTTCCCCTGATTGATTGTATAATCTTATTGTGTAAAGAGAGAGAACATTTTTGGAAGGAGCAATGAAATTGTAGATTATCTATCCCGTTCCGAATCGTTGGATTCAAACCAGGGTAATTAATCTTCTAGGGGGAGGAATATTATAATATGATATTGTAATATATATCCATCCTGTAAAAGTAATATTTGTTCTGTGTTTTGATGTATTGTCTATGATTTTGATATGTTTTTTTTTTTCTTACAGCTATTTCATATGTTGTGCGGTGTAATGAGGTGACTTTATAATGCTTATAAATGTTACATATTTTTTTATGTTCATAACATTCCATTTTCCATGAGAGTTAAAGTTTCAGAGATATCTTGGTAACTAGTACATCCTGTTTTGTTGTTTGTTCAGCTGAGAACGTATCCATCAGGGTAAGCGAAGAGAGATAAGAGATCTGTGACGAGGGTTGACAGCTTTTAACTGTGTCTAGTTCCAAAGGCCTATGTGTCTGTTTACACAAGTGTCCAAACAGGAAATGATCTGCCAATCATTTAGATAAAAGAGTAGAACATCTTTCCTTTCCAAGCCACAGAATACTGTTCTTGTTCTGTATTCCATGTATTCTGTTTGTAGAATAAGGATTTCTGTATTCTGGGTATTCTAGAATGTAGGAGAAGGGACTCAGGCTATTCTAAGATTTGAAATGACTAACTGGCAACCCAGGTTTGAGGATAAAAGCAGAGATGGTGAACAAAAACACAAGGGCCTGGTATTTGTAAGATCTCCCTCTTTCTCTCTCAATTGTTATTCATATAGAAGGGTGTAACACTGTGGTTACTCTCCTGGATATATAAGTTTTGTAAAACTCTCCCACGAGATATAATATTTTTTGAGAATGTTTTAAAATATTGGTGTTCTACAGCCATTGTGAAAAAGTGTGTTTTATAGATTACAAAATGGAGCAAGGTAATGTGCCTATTTACTTGTGTTGTATCATGTTTAAAACTGAAGTCTTGTCTTGGTGAAAGATAGTTGTGATTTTAGTAAGAGGTGAGTTTAGTCTTTTTAAAAGTGAAGGTAACCTTTTCAAAGATTGATATAATCTTTAAATACATTTTGTCTTAGTGAAATTGCTGTTGGTATATTTATTTCTGCATATTACTTTCTTATATGTCTGTGTTTTTCATATTATTATAACATGCTCATGTGTGTATAATTTCACAGTGTTTCCCAAAGTTTGTGTTGGTGATTAATTAGTGTTTTGTTGGTGATGGTTTCATTGAGATTTCAGTGAATACTTATGTTGATTTTAATTATTAAGATTTCAGTGAACATTTGTGTTGACTTCAACTACTGAGATTTACATTATAATCTGGAGTGAGTGTTAACCGTTTGGATTTTGCTTAATTAAACTGATTTCTTGATAAATTAAAGTTTTGTGAGTTAATCTTGGTTAAGAAATACTTAAATCTTGCACTTTTGTCAAGTAATAGTAAATCTTTTTGAGTCTGTGAACTCTACTTATAACTTTTGAACTTAGGAATAAATTTGTCTGTTTAAAGTTTTAAAAGCACAGTGTTTCA